>NC_088413.1:23307094-23497094 GCF_034236695.1 Oncorhynchus nerka | reverse complement strand
ACCTCTCTCTCTCCACTGGCCATATCCATGTAGATATCTGTGTCCCTATCTCGGAGAGCGTCCTCTCACCTCACATCTCAGCCTTGGACGACCACAACAAGCTCTCCACCAAGGACAGCACTGTCGACTGGAAGAAGAGTGGGAAAGCAGTGCAGGCCAAACACTCTGTTAAAGGTAGCCATTTCCCCTACTTGTTATACAGCTGTAAACAGACCAGGGTTTAAATAGTATTTGAAATATGATTAAAATGCGTTGAGTGTTCGATTGAGATTGCCTGGAGAGATGGGTGGGGTTTGTACTTTTGAAACTACTCCATTGGTTCCATTGCACCAGGCAAGCTTAGTCAAGCACAGCTATAGTATTTGAAAGATCTTCGATACCAGTTGAACCCTGGTCTGAAGAACGCCTCTCGGCCTGGCCTGGGAGAAGACATACAGTCATATGAAGGGATCTCTGTTTCCTTTTCCGATTTCGCAATCGCATTATCTCTCACTGATCCTGGTCCACGGCGCTGAATCTCTGCTGTCCCTGTTCTCTGTTACTTGTCTGCAGTCACACGAAGTTAAAGAGACGCCAGTCCGCAAACGACCGCTATAATTACCCGCTAGCTCGTATATCAGCTGCGAACCTCAGAGACCACGGCTCAGCATGGGGGCCTGGCTGAGAGAAACCAAACCACAGTGGCCCCTTGCTGTTCCCCACGACACCTACATAAACCAGGCATACAAACACTCTCGCTGACAGCACCACGCTGTCTCATATACATTTGTGAAACCACAGAATGTAGAGTTGGCGAGGTTCGTAGTGGTATTAATAACTGGAGTTATTATTGAGTCCCCTTTTGGCATTCGTTTTATCCTGACTCAACAAGTGAATAGGCCCACTCTTCGTATAAGCAGTGTTGTTGTCAATAAAGTTCTACCTCTAATGAGACACCTTAATGGCAGTGCAATAAATGCCCTCTGGAGAAATGAATAGCCGCAATGCTAAAATTCCAGGATAAAAAGGGTGCAGTATTTGAGGTCATTTTGAGTAAACGCGAGACCTATTCACTTTTTCATTTGCGTCTGACTCTCGTCTTGCTTCGCCTCTGCAACTCAATTGCAGTGACTTTGGAGGGAGAGTCGAGAGATCAACACAACATATTAAACATTCCATTCAGGCAGAGCACTGAGTGGGAACTTCATGTTGTTGATTGGAACTTCATTTTCGAAACAAACCCCTTACAAGAAACGGAGGTTTTGCCAGAGTTACAGGACGGCTGGTTTGTGTCGAAAAAGCCCCTCTGGCACAGGGGAATCTGGGTTGTTTCACAGAAAACATGCATGACTAAATAACATGGATCATAAATATTTGTCGTACTAATTACATCCTTTGAAAGACTATATAAATCTGTAAAATAAACCTCCTGCCAAGAACATCAAGTTCTACCCGAAGTTGGTTAATTTAGTTGATAAATCTAAGGACATTTCCAGTCCACTAATATACTAACCCTGTAATGTAATTTGAATTGAGATGAAAAGAAAGCCAGAGGTATGTTTGAGCTCTTTCCTATGGAAGTCAAAACAAAGAGAATGGGCATTTCCTGTGGTTTAGAAGTAGGGGGATTTTCCCTGTAGAGTGTACTGTACATTTCACATGTAAGAGCATGATTACTCTCTACATATTGATGAATGGCCATGAATTGTCCATGCTCTAAACCAGGGTTTTCCAAACCTGGTTCTGCCACCACCTCTTGGTGCACGTTTTGCTTTTTGACCCAGCACATCACAGCTCATTCAAATCATCAAAGTATGATGATGAGTTGGTTATTTGAATCAGCTGTGTAGTGCTAGGGTTTGGAAAACTCTGCTCCAAACCACACATAGATTCAATGTTTTACATGACATAGTCTAGAACAGGGATGGGCAACTTTCATGGTGGTGGGGGCCACAAAAAAAAATCTGAATTCATCATGAGGGGCCGTAGTTGCTCCACCTATCAATGGGGGCCCCCTGGGCTCTAATTCGACCTTGATATACTCCTTTCTCTCCCTCCCTTGACCAGGACACGAGGGCGACCCGTGCCTGCGCTCGTCGGACTGCTCCGTGGGCTACTGCTGCGCTCGCCACTTCTGGACCAAGATCTGCAAGCCGGTGCTGCGGCAGGGCGAGGTGTGCACCAAGCAGAGAAAGAAGGGCTCCCACGGCCTGGAGATATTCCAGCGCTGCGACTGTGCCAAGGGCCTCTCCTGCAAGGTCTGGAAGGACGCCACCTCCTCCTCCAAGTCCAGGCTTCACATGTGCCAGAGGATCTGAAGGGTGAGGCAGGGCTGTCCGCCGAGGCCTTTCTCTTTGTCTTCCTCCGACCTGCTTTCGGGGGAGGAGAACCAGGAGATGACATGAGATGAGAGACTGGGAAAGAGAGATTGAGAGAGAGAATTGAAGATGCTAAGGGCTGGTTGATACCCAGCAAACTAAAGCAAAGAAGGAGGTTCTTCTGAGAACATTTGGCACCGTTCCATGTATGATCCTTCCTGTTTGGTTGTGTTCCAGCTCAGAACATTCACACAAAGTTCTGAGACTGTTGCATTCATCGTTAAGTTGTTCAGCGAGTTCTCGAGGACTTTATGCAAACCAACATCTTTATGTCGAAGGCTCTTCACAAAGTTGGATGTGTTTTATGTACAAGTTCCTTAAAATGTTGCATATATTTTCACATCAGGAAAAGAAAAGACATATCTTTATTATAGCCATCATTAACCAATGGCATAGAAACATCATCCTCTTCTATCTATCCTTATGAAGGCAAGACTGCTGTGATGCACCCTTGGTTTACTAGTTATGTTTGTTTTTGGCACATATTTCACGTATGATATTTTCACACTAAGGGAATGACAGAATCCCAGCTAACCGATACAAGCACTATTGTAATCTCACTATTCTGATTAAATGTGGAGCATTCACTCCAATAACGTAACCAATGTGGGAATCTCCAAACAAATAGTCGCCTACAGTAACAATGACTCTCAAACCAACATGTGGCCTCAACCATGCTAGTAAAGAACAAAAAGCATATATGTTTAGTATAGATTATGAACATAGATATACAGGTTACTGCCAAAATAAAGGAAACACCAACATAAAGTGTTTCAATAGGTCGTTGAGCCAGAACAGCTTCAGTGCACCTCGGCATAGATTTGACAAGTGTCTGGAACTCTATTGGAGGGATGCGAGATGAGTCTTCCACAAGAAATTCCATCATTTGGTGTTTTGTTGATGGTGGTGGAAAATGCTGTCTCAGGCACCGCTCCGGAATCTCGCATTCGTGTTCATTTGGGTTGAGAACGAGCCTGGATTTGTCTCAGTTGAGTCTAAGTGTAGACGTATGCCATAGTAAGGCTATTAAGAGCCTGGAATCCAAACATGTTTCGTTTTCTAGATTTTGATAGAATCCAGGCTAGAATCCAAACATATTCAGTTTGATTGCAGGCTAGAATCCAAAAGAGATTCCGTTTGATTGGTTCAACCACAGGACTGGAGGGTCAGTGGTGTAGAACTGATACCAGACCCCAAAATGCCTCTCGTCCCCAAATGACATCCATATGACTGGAGCTGAGACCACAACCAGGAATCCAGGAATTCAATCAGGACATATTGAACACATGCTTTTATCTGTTACTACTACTTATAAATTCTGAAAATATTACCGCAATTGCAAATATGCCCAATAACCTTTTGGTCTTTTTCCCCCACATTGGCGATCTGTATTCAATTGATAATGCTAATATAATTCACTATACAATACCTATGAAATGTGACCTGCACCTTCTAGAATGTTTTAACCTGTATTATTTCTCATGAGTCTGGGAAAATGCTTACTTTTCACACGTCTTACTGGATGTACAGTGTACCGACCTGCTCATTGTTTTTCATATTAGATGATTTTCAATGTTAAACTTAACCAGTTGTTCACTACAGTACATAGTCAATGCAATAATATGTACCTCCATTTTGTTTTACATTTGTTTTCCAGGCACCATTTCCACCAGTTTTCTAACGTCAATAAGCTCTTATATTGTATATAATGTGGAAACGATTGAAATTGTATTTAAGAATCAATGTATATCATGTACAGATAATAATAAGCATTAGAAAGATATTAAGGCAACAACAAAAAGGACGAGGTGAGATGATTAAAAGGGGACATTGCAGCAAGGTTAGTTCAAGCCTGCTGCGTAGAGGCACTGGTGGTCCTGGGTGGGCTTGGGCCCAATCAGATTGTGTGGTGTGTTTATAGGCTCTCTACTTGTCAGTGTTCCAAACGGGACATTATTGGTATTTTCACCTAAAGATGCAAACACAATCAGATAGACTTCATAGCAAGCAGTGCACTGGAATGACGTTCATATGAACTGGAATGACATTCACTTTCATGGGATGGGGTGGCCAAAAATATGTAACTGAAAGCCACACACCCAATAAGCCACGAATACGACCGCATTGAGGCAAATGTCACTGTCCTACTGTTTTCAGCAGATATTTTCTGTGCATTTACAGTGATGGATGAATAAATAAAGAATGTATTTTGTATTACAAACGACTTGTTACTTTACTATTATCAATAGTTGATACCAGAACACTCTGAACACTGTTTAGTAGGCCTACAAAAAGGTGCTATCTAGAACCTAAAAGGGTTCTTTGGCTGCCCTCATATGAGAACCCTTTGAAGAACCCTTTTTGGTTTCAGGTAGAATGCTTTTGGTTCCAGGTAGAACTCTTTTTGGTTCAATGTAGAACCCTTTCCACAGAGGGTTCTACATGGAACCCAAAATGGTTTTACCTGGAACCAAAAAGGGTTCTCCTATGGGGACAGCCGAATAAAACATTTTGAACCCTTATTTCTAAGAGTGTATAGGCTACCGCAGTTTCCCAAACCTCCATCTTGTTCCTTATTTGATACAATACAAGCACACCTGATTCAAATGTCCAACTAATCACCAGGCCTTTCATTAGTGGTCTGCTGTAGCTCATTTGGTAGAGCATGGCACTTGCAATAGTGGGTTTGATTCCCAGGACCACCCATACATGTCAAATACAGTATATGCAAGCATGACTGTAAGTCGCTTTGGATAAAAACTGCCTGCTTATGGCATATATTATTATTAGTTCATCTTATCACCAGGCTCTTCATTAGTTGAACTGGCTGGGTGTAATCGAGGAGAGGTTTGGGAAACAGTTTGCTACAGTTTACTCCAGTCATTTCAGTAGATGTTCATATCTTCAGAGTCCAACAATAAAGAACTAGATGGACTAGGTAAGAGGACACTGTCCTCTGGCCACTGACAATTCTCCACTCATGCTTACGAGACAGTGGAAACCTTCCTATGGGTCTCATTGGACAAGGCTCAAGCTGTGGCGGCCAAAGACAAGACAATTTTCTTGAAATATTGGCTAAATGAAATGGTATGTTTGTGAGGCTGAAAATAAGAGGCCTTTTGCCTCCAGTTTCCTTTCTACAGTTAATAGTTGACAATCTATCATAATCAATTGTCTAATGCAGAATATAAAGCCATGCTGAGTTATTGTGTGTTTGGCATGCAAGGAGTAATGCTACGTTCATGTGTTTGTCGGTGGGAAATTGGAGAAACAACTATGAGTTATGGTGCATCTGGCACGTTATCAAGGGAGTGAATGCACAAATACTAACTTCCTCTCTCATTTGGAGACTATAAATATGACAAAACACCAACAAGTCAAGTAGGTCTTCCATTTCTCACTCATTTGCAACAACCATGAAGCTGTGGCCTAAATGTGCTCATTGAGAGTGGCATGATTGGCATTGTCGACTGTCAAATCTTAGGTTTGTCTTTGAAATGAACCAAAACAAACAAACAAAGGAATCTTTCAGTAGGATCATTACTCTTACTTACCACTTCACAAGGCCTGGAAGGCTGGAACAAACCAAACAATCCCTCATTGCTTTACTCAAAGCCCCTCCAAAGATCACTATAAAAACCATCAAGTTTGTTCTCAATGGTTGTATATGACTTTATTGAGTCCTGTTTTTGTCTGCAGCCAAATCATTGAGATTTATCGTCCACATTCAGAGTTTTTTCCCATCAAAGTCTGGGATTGCACAGCCACATTGAGCAGTCAAAGACCAACATTTGCATTGATAGTGTACAGTGGGCTTATATTCTTGGAGATGTTTCTACTTTTTTAACATGACACACACTGTGTAGAACCTAAATGGAATGTATACTGTAAAGTAGCTATACAGCAGCCTGTATCACTTATTTTCTGTGGCATTCCACACTCGGAAAATACATTTTTATACATATATATTTTTTTCCTCAGTTATTAAACTATTTTACAGACTAAAATTATACTTTTCGGAAAGTGACCTTTTGTTGGAAATGTGTTTGACAGATGTTCAATAACCTTGAAAAACCATCAATACGTTCCTGAAAATGTTTGAATGAGCTTGTTTTTCACTATTTCCATGCCAAAGTGAAATCTGTTCTTTTTCAATTCGGCAGATCAACATATTGTGTAATATGACCGGGCATATTCCAATGGAAATGTCAGTACTGATATTGGTATTCAAATGGATTATCACTATACACTATGGGCACTTTTAAAATGAGGCCCTGTCGGCAATGGAGGCCTGGGGGTGTAGACAAGTAGTACAGAAAATCCTCAATTAGTCGGGTCATTTTAGTTAACCTTTTATCACCGTCTTTGGAGAGTCTTGCTAATGTGGAGAATCTGCAAATGTTCATGAACATTTTAAATTGGGTTATGATGAATCAGTTGTACAACGTCAATCTCAATCACAATCCACACTACCGTTTCCCACCTGGACAAAAGGAACACCTATGTGAGGATGCTGTTCATTGACTACAGCTCAGCGTTCAACACCATAGTGCCCACAAAGCTCATCACTAAGCTAAGGACCCTGGGACTAAACACCTCCCTCTGCAACTGGATCCTGGACTTCCTGATGGGCCACCCCCAGGTGCTAAGGGTAGGCAACTACACATCCGCCACGCTGATCCTTCGACACTGGGGCCCCTCAGGGGTGGGTGTTTAGTCCTCTCCTGTACTCCCTGTTCACCCATGACTGCGTGGCCAAGCACGACTCCAACACCATCATTAAGTTTGCTGACAACACAACAGTGGTAGACCTGATCATAGACTACGATGAGACAGCCTACAGGGACAGGGTCAGAGACCTGGCAGTGTAGTGCCAGGACAACAACCTCTCCCTCAATGTGAGCAAGACAAAGGAGATGATCATGGACTACAGGACAAGGAGGGCCGAACAGGCCCCCATTAACATTGATGGGGCTGTAGTGGAGCAGGTCGAGAGTTTCAAGTTCCGTGGTGTCCACATCACCAACAAACTATCATGGTCCAAACACACCAAGACAGTCGTGAAGAGGGCACGACAACACCTTTTCCCCCTCAGGAGACTGAAAAGATTTGGCATGGGTCCCCAGATCCACAAAAAGTTCTACAGCTGCATCATCGAGAGCATCCTGACCCGTTGCATCACCGCTTGGTATGGCAACTGCTCGGCATATGACCGTAAGGCACTACAGAGGGTAGTGCGTACAGCCCAGTACATCACTGAGGCCAAGCTTCCTGCCATCCAGGACCTACATACTAGGCGTGTCAGTGGAAGGCCCAGAAATTTGTTAAAGACTGCAGTCACCCCTGTCATAGACTGTTCTCTCTGCTACCGCCAAGCTTCTACCCCCAAGCTACAAGACTGCTGAACAATTAATCAAATGGCCACCCAAACTATTTAAATTGACCCCCCCCAGCCCTTGTTTTTACACTGCTGCTACTCGCTGTTTATTATCAATGCATAGTCACATTACTCCTACCTACATGTACAAATGACCTGGACTAACCTGTACCCCCACACATTGACTCGGTACCGGTACCCCCTGTATACAGCCTCGTTAATGTTATGTCATTTTATTGTGTTACTTTTTACTTCAGTTTATTTAGTAAATATTTTCTTAACTCTATTTCTTAAACTGCGTTGTTGGTTAGGAGATTGCATTTCATGGTAAGGTCTACACTTGTATTTGGCGTATGTGACAAATAAAATTAGATTTGACTTGATACATTTTTAATTTTTTTATTTTATTGAACCTTTATTTAACTAGGCAAGTCAGTTAAGAACAAATTCTTATTTACAATGTCGGCCTACCAAAAGGCAAAAAGGCCTCCTGCGGGGACGGGGGCTGGGATAAAAAAATAAAAATAAACACAATATAAATATAGGACAAAACACACATCACAACAAGAGAGACAACACTACATAAAGAGAGACCTAAGACAACAACATAGCAAGGTAGCAACACATAACAACACAGCATGGTAGCAACACAACATAACAACAACATGGTAGCAACACAACATGATAGCAACACAAAACATGGTATACACATTATTGGGCACAGACAACAGCACAAAGGGCAAGAAGGTAGAGACAACAATAAATCACACAAAGCAGCCTCAACTATCAGAAATAGTGTCCATGATTGGGTCTTTGAATGAAGAGATTGAGATAAAACGGTCCAGTTTTAGTTTGAGTATGTTCCCAACTTAAATGTCTTAAGAGCAGCAAATCAGATGAACCGCTAGCCGCTGAAGGCATGCTGCTTGGTAATGAAGCAGGGTTTCTCCAAGGTTTCTCTAGATGCCATGGACCTTGAAACTATAAACACCTCTCTTTGCAAAAATAAATATATAATCATTTGTTGCCACATTCCATGGAAACTGCACTTTATGAAAAGATTTATATCATTTTCAATATCCAGGCCAGCGCTGGTATGCTATGACCGTTTCATTCTAAGTGGACTAGAATAGTTATACCGTGAAGAGGCAATTAGTAAAGCACACTAAGTACTATTTTCAATCATTTACACTTTTACTTCTATGGATATTTTACAGCCGCCTCGTTTCAGGTGCTGAGATATGCAATAAATCATTTTCTCACTTCTCGTGACAGTACAAAGAGACAATCTGCCATAATTACAGAATAGCCAGCCCTTAACTCCACGGCGGTTAACAAAGTTATGCATTCGCTCCGTTAACTGACTGTCCAGACGTTATTTAGTTATTCCACATGTGTTTCTGATATAAAATAATGACCCTACCCTACCTATGTTGGGAGAGAGTTCTGTAGGCTAGTCTGAAATATTGGCTGTTCCTTGTAGTGGTTGTCATCTACTCAGACTCAATACTACTCACTCAGGTAGATACAGGGAAGAGGACCATTAGATTGTATGGAGACTTTTGGGCACCTTGGAAAAGAAGGGTTGGATACTGAGTAGAGCTTTTCTTTAGAGATAGGCCACCCGAACAGTGTGATACTCATATAGACGCAGGGAAGATGAGACCAGGAGCACCATGAGAGTGTGAAGACTTCAGGTCTCCCTGGAAAGAGCAGTTGGATACTGAATGCTAATATCCAACTTTTGCTTAGTGGTAGGGCCACCCACAGACTCCACGGTGCCCACCAAGATTAACGAGGCAGCTTCAAGTCTCTGGGTACACAGGTTCCAAAATGTATCAGCAAGAGGAACAAACGAGTCGTCCCCGTAGAAAGTTCTAGTGCTGCCATTGTAGGTTCCAGAAGACTGAAACGCTTGATGATTAATTGAATGCTTTTATTTGGCACTCGTATTGGCATCCAAGGCCTAGACAGGACGACTTTAGCACTTAGGACTGGTAAGAAATCTGTCTCTTCACAGACAACCGATGAGGGTAATGGGAGAGAAGCAGACTAATGACATACTACAGAATGATTCGTATCCTAGTATTGTCGTCTTTTTTGGGGCCTGTGTTGGATGTCTGTGTTGGATGTCTGTGTTGGATGTCTGTGTTGGATGTCTGTGTTGGATGCCTGTGTTGGATGTCTGTGTTGGATGTCTGTGTTGGATGTCTGTGTTGGATGTCTGTGTTGGATGTCTGTGTTGGATGCCTGTGTTGGATGTCTGTGTTGGATGTCTGTGTTGGATGTCTGTGTTGGATGCCTGTGTTGGATGTCTGTGTTGGATGCCTGTGTTGGATGTCTGTGTTGGATGTCTGTGTTGGATGTCTGTGTTGGATGTCTGTGTTGGATGTCTGTGTTGGATGTCTGTGTTGGTAAGAGTAATGGATGTATGACAGGCTTCTTCTAAAGAGTAAGTCCTGTGATAAAAATGTTTTCGGTGCATTTCAAGAATTACAGTGCGCTTTATGTGTTCGTCTGACCACGGGGGTTGGTGTCAGGGTTCATACACCTTACATCACTGTACAGACCGCTGACACAGTCACTTCTGTGCTCGCCTGTATAGAAAAGCGTATTGTTAGCTGAAACAAAGATGTGTCAGTGTCTCTCCACTTGTTCATTTGGAGTCTTCCAGTCATAACTTGTCAGCAGTAACCACAAGGAATATGTGGTCGGACTCATAAACACCAAGCTCCTTTTCACAGTGTCTTCTCTCTAAGGTCTTTGTTTTTGTTCATAGAAAATCAAGTCATTTTCCAGGTGGGGAAAAAAGTAATTTGGCCATAAAGTCTTTTTAGAAAAGCCTGATAGACTCATTGTTGTAGCAAAAGTACAGACAATTAATTCTATTCATGTCGAAAGTTATTATTTTCCGTTGCTAAATTGCTAAATCTTTCGCTCAACACCAGCTAAGTGGCAGCCTGTTCATTGGGCATGGCAGTCATTACGATTGGCTGAGACTGAAGGCTTTATCATCCTAAAGCTCACATTTTCCATTACCTCTTGTTGTTGCAGCATACTTTTTACATAATCCATTTTTTCTCTTGCGAATTGTCAAATCATTTCAATCAGCCTAAAATGACGCTTGCCCCTGAGTCCAAGAAAAGAGCCGTTCTTGCTTCAGCGGTGATCCAAACAGACTGGCTGCCGAGCCTCACTGCCAACTTTCAATTCCTGGCTGGACCCCTGCCTGGTCCAACCACTGCTCTCTGTCTATTCTCAACTTCTCAGTCCCTTTGCCCCGGTGATGATTAAGCAGTTGTATTAGTGCCTAATGGAAATACCCAGAGCCATGCAACAAGTATGTAATAGCTACATAATAACTCATCTAGAAGACCAATGTCAAGCGCAGACATCACGGGCCTTGGGCTCTGTGACGTGAAGGATCACCCATTAATCCTGTGTGTAGTAACTGTCGGCCAGTCTGATCTACTGTAACATCGGCTTCAGAGAAGAATTGGAAGTATGGCAAAGGAAGACTAGATATAAATGGTGTATAGTTCAGTGCTTTTGTGAGGAGAATCTGGATCTCATGTCAAATGATGCTGAGGCCTTCCTCTGTGTTTGAGTTCCTTATCGCTCGTCGTAGTTATTTTAGAGTATGGCCCTGTATCCTCCCTACATAGACTAGTATCCTCATTGGGTCCATATGGTCTATATATTTCCTAACTGTCAATAAAAGCCTAAGTTTCCTGATTTAGGCTACCTGCCCACCCACCCATTCTATGGTATAGAAATTCCTGTTTCCAGCCAACCGAATGTCTACAACCACTGATGAAATGTGACCGACTTTATCTATTTGAAGACATTTTAAAGGACAAGCTCTTTTCTTTCATGTTATTCAATTGTTACCATACACATGCAACAAGATATCTCAGATGTGCGAGTGCCTGTTAGAATTCTAAAGGACAAGCACTAAAGACAAGAATATGAATACTAGGCGCTGTGTTACTAGGCGCTGTGTCGACACAGAGTCCAGACAGACTCGTTGTAAACGTGACGTAGCCACGTCTGACCGTCCGGCGTATCTTTCAAATCAAAGGTTTCTAGCCTGAACGCGGGTTGTTATGCAGCGTTATTTATCGTATAGAGAACGCAGAAGAAAGCTCCCCGGTCTGCAATCATGTCCTAAGTCTATTTTACTGGGTTTTACCTGGAAGACGGATGGGCCTGCTGGAAAGCACTGAAGCTTCATTATAGACGGATTAGAGCAACAGCGAAACACTCATGCCTTGGCAGAACAGATCCTACCAGGTTGTTACATGGACCCCTACTTTGATCTCTGGGAGATTTCTTACATTTTATTCCTTCATCAGCCCAGTGGAAATCATCTGATGTATAGATTGGGAAGGGCGCGCTGAGTAGCGAGAAACTGCAGGAGCCAAGAAAATAAACGCTGTTATCTTTGACTGGTTGAAATGATGGAGTGAGGATGCATGATGGATGATGGAGTTTTATTGCTGTGGCACCAAAGCACTCACTCTCTCTTTTTCCTTTCTGTTTATCCTGGCGGCCATCTTTGTTTTTCTGCCTCCATGAGAACCACATTTCCACCATACTGCACAGGTCATTAGCTCTGGGTCTTCAGGTCTCGGGCAAGGGTACTTATCATAAGAGTATGGTTCACAGAATCACCTCTGTTACAAAGGCCTCTCCTTTGGTTGGCCCATCAATATAGTGCTTGAGGATCGGGCCATCTGTCTGCTGTATTGTACTAGCAGACCTATTAGCAGTGTGATGACAGACTGGAGAATCAAACCCAGGTCTTCAGAGACATGTTCCCCAAAGTTGTTGGTTTCATCACCGTTTCAGTAGACCTAACAGTTGTTTTAGGGTCAGATAGCTTACCGTGCCACTCACAGACAGGTGTAAATTAAACACCCCCACTTCAATTCACAGTTTAAATAGAGCCGGGTCTTCAACCCTTAGGCCTTTGGCCTGCAAACGCTATTCTTAGAAAAAATCTAATTTGTGGGATGGGTAGGGTCAACCAAAGAACACTTTATGTTCCCAGGTAGCATCTTATTCCTACCCTTTGCGCTCTCCCTCGGTCTCAGTAGCATCCTGCTAAGCTAACAGATGGTGTTAACCTTTCTCATCCTGTATAGGGTTTTAGCTGGTTCATCCAGACATCCAGTAGCTGTGTTAACACCTCACCATTGTCAGTAAGATTGATGGGACTCTTGTTATCACATTTCAGATCCTTTATAGACCAGGACCAGGAAGAAGAGATGGATTTCTCGGGACACCTGTATAAATACAGATGATCGAGTTTCTTGCCCATTTATTTGGTCCATGTCAGAATCTCTCCATTCTATTTCCATTTACACCTGTTGGGTTTTCATTTCTCTGTCTCTCTTTCTCTCTCTCTCAGTCTCTCTCTCTCTCTTTTCTACCTCTCTCTTCCTTTCACGATTCTCACTCCTTTGAACATGGCCCATCTGTTTTTTGGTCCGCTTTAGTCGGCCCTTTGCCGGGTGCCAAGCGCTGCGCAGTCGGGAATTTGATTAAATCTTAACTGATTAGCCATCTCTAATAGACACAGTGATTTGCTTTTCAGAAAAAGAGAGCAGAGAGTGCAGCCAAACGAATGTGTGCGTGATCAAGAGAATTACTAGGATGTTGTTGTGCTGCCTGTCATATGTCCGCTCCCATAACAAATAGTTCAACACTTTTCGTGAGCCAACGTCATTAAGTCTGGTGAAGGAGTCGTCTCAGACCTTTGATTTATGTGAAGTGGAATGCTTGTCTAACCGAATTGGAATTGACCCCATCCCTAAAGTCAAACAGTATGTGAAGGTATCCCCACAACTGGACACATACATGCTCCTGTAACGCCCTATGGAACGTGTCTACAACTCTGATGTTGTATATTCTGAGAACGTGGTAATCACCCTTTTGGGTATGTGCCAAAGCATGCTTTTCTGACGTAGATGGAATGTTCCGGGAACTAACTGAAAACTGAACACTCAAACATTACTGGTAACATTACAACAACGTTCGCTCTCCCTAGAATTGTTAGCTGGGAGCAGGGGTGAGGGGTGGACAAATAAGCGGCACACGTTGGAAGCCCAGCATGTGAATGTGTTTAGGCAGGAATGCAGGATATGCCATCAAAGATTCACGACCGTGCTTTGATCAGTGTCTGCCCCTGAGTTACTGGCTTGGATCGAAGATTTGTGTGTGGGTTTATTGGTGAGAGTAAATTGAGGACAGCGGACTCCTAGTTCTAAACTGTTAGGGGTTTCACACTGCTATACCTCCTTCATGCCCAGGTATGTCAGAACAGGTTATGGAGTCCTTTTAATGGCGTGGCTGTGTGTGGGTGGGTGGGTGTTGGTGTGTGTGCGTGCGTGCGTGGGTGGGTGAACGTTTTATCCGAGTAGACAGCATTTGGTTGTGCTCACCCTTATGAAAAAATATTGCAGTACACTGCAGTATAACTGTAGTTAGAGTGCAGTATAACTGCAGTACACTGCAATATAACTGTAGTTAGAGTGCATTATAACGGCAGTACACTGCAGTATAACTGTACAGTATAACGCAGTACACTAACTGTAGTTAGAGTGCATTATAACTGCAGTACACTGCAGTATAACTGTAGTTAGAGTGCATTATAACTGCAGTACACTGCAGTATAACTGTAGTTAGAGTGCAGTATAACGGCAGTACACTGCAGTATAACTGTAGTTAGAGTGCATTATAACTGCAGTACACTGCAGTATAACTGTAGTTAGAGTGCATTATAACTGCAGTACACTGCAGTATAACTGTAGTTAGAGTGCAGTATAACGGCAGTACACTGCAGTATAACTGTAGTTAGAGTGCATTATAACTGCAGTACACTGCAGTATAACTGTAGTTAGAGTGCATTATAACTGCAGTACACTGCAGTATAACTGTAGTTAGAGTGCATTATAACGGCAGTACACTGCAGTATAACTGTAGTTAGAGTGCATTATAACTGCAGTACACTGCAGTATAACTGTAGTTAGAGTGCATTATAACTGCAGTACACTGCAGTATAACTGTAGTTAGAGTGCATATAACTACACTGCAGTATAACTGTAGTTAGAGTGCATTATAACTGCAGTACACTGCAGTATAACTGTAGTTAGAGTGCATTATAACTGCAGTACACTGCAGTATAACTGTAGTTAGAGTGCATTATAACGGCAGTACACTGCAGTATAACTGTAGTTAGAGTGCATTATAACTGCAGTACACTGCAGTATAACTGTAGTTAGAGTGCATTATAACGGCAGTACACTGCAGTATAACTGTAGTTAGAGTGCATTATAACGGCAGTACACTGCAGTATAACTGTAGTTAGAGTGCAGTACACTGCAGTATAACTGTAGTTAGAGTGCAGTATAACGGCAGTACACTGCAGTATAACTGTAGTTAGAGTGCATTATAACGGCAGTACACTGCAGTATAACTGTAGTTAGAGTGCATTATAACGGCAGTACACTGCAGTATAACTGTAGTTAGAGTGCATTATAACGGCAGTACACTGCAGTATAACTGTAGTTAGAGTGCATTATAACGGCAGTACACTGCAGTATAACTGTAGTTAGAGTGCATTATAACTGCAGTACACTGCAGTATAACTGTAGTTAGAGTGCAGTATAACGGCAGTACACTGCAGTATAACTGTAGTTAGAGTGCATTATAACTGCAGTACACTGCAGTATAACTGTAGTTAGAGTGCATTATAACACTAGTATAACTGTAGTTAGAGTGCAGTATAACGCAGTACACTGCAGTATAACTGTAGTTAGAGTGCATTATAACTGCAGTACACTGCAGTATAACTGTAGTTAAAGTGCATTATAACTGCAGTACACTGCAGTATAACTGTAGTTAGAGTGCATTATAACGGCAGTACACTGCAGTATAACTGTAGTTAGAGTGCATTATAACGGCAGTACACTGCAGTATAACTGTAGTTAGAGTGCAGTATAACGGCAGTACACTGCAGTATAACTGTAGTTAGAGTGCAGTATAACGGCAGTACACTGCAGTATAACTGTAGTTAGAGTGCATTATAACGGCAGTACACTGCAGTATAACTGTAGTTAAAGTGCATTATAACTGCAGTACACTGCAGTATAACTGTAGTTAGAGTGCATTATAACGGCAGTACACTGCAGTATAACTGTAGTTAAAGTGCATTATAACTGCAGTACACTGCAGTATAACTGTAGTTAGAGTGCATTATAACGGCAGTACACTGCAGTATAACTGTAGTTAGAGTGCATTATAACGGCAGTACACTGCAGTATAACTGTAGTTAGAGTGCAGTATAACGGCAGTACACTGCAGTATAACTGTAGTTAGAGTGCAGTATAACGGCAGTACACTGCAGTATAACTGTAGTTAGAGTGCAGTATAACGGCAGTACACTGCAGTATAACTGTAGTTAGAGTGCATTATAACTGCAGTACACTGCAGTATAACTGTAGTTAGAGTGCATTATAACGGCAGTACACTGCAGTATAACTGTAGTTAGAGTGCATTATAACGGCAGTACACTGCAGTATAACTGTAGTTAGAGTGCAGTATAACGGCAGTACACTGCAGTATAACTGTAGTTAGAGTGCATTATAACGGCAGTACACTGCAGTATAACTGTAGTTAGAGTGCATTATAACGGCAGTACACTGCAGTATAACTGTAGTTAGAGTGCAGTATAACTGCAGTACACTGCAGTATAACTGTAGTTAGAGTGCATTATAACTGCAGTACACTGCAGTATAACTGTAGTTAGAGTGCAGTATAACGGCAGTACACTGCAGTATAACTGTAGTTAGAGTGCAGTATAACGGCAGTACACTGCAGTATAACTGTAGTTAGAGTGCAGTATAACGGCAGTACACTGCAGTATAACTGTAGTTAGAGTGCAGTATAACGGCAGTACACTGCAGTATAACTGTAGTTAGAGTGCATTATAACTGCAGTATGCTGCAAAAACGGTGTCCAAAATAACAGTTTTTTTTACTGCCTTAATTTTGCAGTGTAAATGCAGGTAGAGTGCAGTTATTCTGCAATTACTGCATCCAAAATACTACAGTCGCCTGCAGTCACTAAACTTTTACGGCAGTTTCAATTGCAATCTTTTTTGTAAGGGGAGCAGCAACGGTTCCATGCTACCGTAAGTCACCGTGCTGGATCTGATATCACGTCTATATGTCCGGATCTATAGAAATACTTCAGCTAAATATGTAGATGTGGATGATGCATGTGTCACCTAGCTTGGTCCCAGACCTGTTTGTGCTGTGAACTGTTGTGTCATGCCAAACATGTTTGACCATAGGAGTTGGCAAGACATTACAAACTGATGCGGGACCAGGATATCACCTACTAGCAGACTTCACTTGAGTGGCCCCACAGACTGACCCCTGTCTGACTCACAGGAGCTGGTGGTGAGGTGTGAAACAGGCCTCGTCTCATAATGAACTGTGTACGAGGCCAAGTAGTGTTGTTTCTCCATCATATCCCAACATTAAGTTCATCTGTATTTCGTCTTGGCTCATGACGTTGATACAAAGAGACAAAACCACGCTGTATTGCTCCCCTTCAACTCGTTTGCGGGTGGTGGTTCCAATTCTCCTAAACCCGGGTTTCCATTTTGTTGACATCTTCAACATGTTTCGGGGACCGAAATGTGTCTGCCAGTAAACAAACAACTGCCCGTGTTTGTGTCACGCACCATTAGAAGTCGAGAGGAGTGACGATTTTGGACGTTCGGGGCTCAAACAAGCGGTTTGTGCGGCGGGTGTTTTGGCGTCCATCTTGTTCTCACATTCTCACACAGAGCAGCATCTTCCCAAATGTGTTTCATTAGGGACCTTTCAACAGGACTCAAAACGTTTTGCCACTGTGTCCAACACTGAAACACATGTAGGGAAATGAGGACATAGAGCATCACATGGAGCACTAGGCACCATATTCAAACCCTCCCTAACTTGTATGTGGTGAGAGTACTGTATATAATACTGTGTTGTTTCCAATATCACGCTAATCTCAGATGAGTCAGCATACAGTATGTAGGGATATGATATGGCATTTTTTAAATCATCAACAACATCCATTGCCGTTCTGTGCTCACTTAGATAAGAGCGCTAGCACTTGCCCACATCCTCAGTCAACGGGACTGTGGGAGCTCCATTTGTCAAACAGGCAAACCTGATACGCTGTGTTATTGTGCTACTTTCAACAGCTCCAAACGGTGACACTGCCCCTCCTACTCCCAGGAGGGGGGTCTCAACCACCACCCCACCCCGTCATTCCCCCATCCACTGACATCCCTCATCTGCAAAACGAAGGCTTTGTCAGGATGTCTCACTTTGGCAGTTTAACTTGATAGGGAACCATTGAGGGCTTGTGGGTGGCAAAGGGTACAATTTCCTCCAGGGAAAAAAAGGAGATTTCCTGGGATGAATCATCCATAGGTCTCTCTGTCGCTCTGTCCTCTATCCATGTCTCCTCTCTGTCTCTCTGTTCTCTATATCACTCTGTCCTCTATCCATGTCTCCTCTCTGTCTCTCTGTTCTCTATATCACTCTGTCCTCTATCCATGTCTCCTCTCTGTCTCTCTGTTCTCTATATCACTCTGTCCTCTATCCATGTCTCCTCTCTGTCGCTCTGTTCTCTATATCTCTCTCTATCCATCTCTCTATCCATGTCTCCTCTGTTCTCTATATCTCTCTGTCCTCTATCCATGTCTCCTCTGTTCTCTATATCACTCTGTCCTCTATCAATGTCTCTTCTCTGTCGCTCTGTTCTCTATATCACTCTGTCCTCTATCTATGTCTCCTCTCTGTCGCTCTGTTCTCTATATCACTCTGTCCTCTATCCATGTCTCCTCTCTGTCGCTCTGTTCTCTATATCACTCTGTCCTCTATCCATGTCTCCTCTCTGTCGCTCTGTCCTATATCTCTGTCCTCTGTCCTCTCTATCTCTCTGTCCTCTATGTCTCCTCTGTTCTCTATATCACTCTGTCCTCTATCCATGTCTCCTCTCTGTCGCTCTGTTCTCTATATCACTCTGTCCTCTATCCATGTCTCCTCTCTGTCACTCTGTTCTCTATATCTCTCTGTCCTCTATCCATGTCTCTTTTCTGTCGCTCTGTTCTCTTCTGTCCTCTATCCATAAGTCTCTTTTCTGTCTCTCTGTCACTCTGTTCTCTATATGTCTCTGTCCTCTATCCATGTCTCCTCTCTGTCTCTCTGTTCTCTATATCTCTCTGTCCTCTATCCATATGTCTCCTCTCTGTCGCTCTGTTCTCTCTGTCCTCTATCCATAAGTCTCCTTTCTGTTTCTGTCACTCTGTTTTCTATGTCTCTGTCCTCTATCCATAAGTCTTCTTTCTGTCTCTGTCACTCTGTTTTCTATGTCTCTGTCCTCTATCCATAAGTCTCCTTTCTGTCTCTGTCACTCTGTTTTCTATATGTCTCTGTCCTCTATCCATGTCTCCTCTCTGTCTCTCTGTTCTCTATATCACTCTGTCCTCTATCCATGTCTCCTCTCTGTCTCTCTGTTCACTATATCACTCTGTCCTCTATCCATGTCTCCTCTCTGTCTCTCTGTTCTCTATATCACTCTGTCCTCTATCCATGTCTCTTCTCTGTCGCTCTGTTCTCTATATCTCTCTGTCGTCTATCCATGTCTCCTCTGTTCTCTATATCTCTCTGTCCTCTATCCATGTCTCCTCTGTTCTCTATATCACTCTGTCCTCTATCCATGTCTCTTCTCTGTCGCTCTGTTCTCTATATCACTCTGTCCTCTATCCATGTCTCCTCTCTGTCGCTCTGTTCTCTATATCTCTCTGTCCTCTATCCATGTCTCCTCTGTTCTCTATATCACTCTGTCCTCTATCCATGTCTCCTCTCTGTCGCTCTGTTCTCTATATCACTCTGTCCTCTATCCATGTCTCCTCTGTCTCTCTGTTCTCTATATCACTCTGTCCTCTATCCATGTCTCCTCTCTGTCTCTCTGTTCTCTATATCACTCTGTCCTCTATCCATGTCTCCTCTCTGTCGCTCTGTTCTCTCTATCTCTCTGTCCCTATCCATAAGTCTCCTTTCTGTCTCTGTCACTGTTTTCTATATGTCTCTGTCCTCTATCCATGTCTCCTCTCTGTCTCTCTGTTCTCTATATCACTCTGTCCTCTATCCATGTCTCCTCTCTGTCTCTCTGTTCTCTATATCACTCTGTCCTCTATCCATGTCTCCTCTCTGTCGCTCTCTTCTCTCTATCTCTCTGTCCTCTATCCATGTCTCCTCTATTCTCTCTATCTCTCTGTCCTCTATCCATATGCCTCCTCTCTGTCACTCTGTTCGCTCTATCTCTCTCTTCTCTATATAGTGACAGAGGACACCTATGTATAGAAGAGAAAGAACCCTATGTTTACAGTGTAGAGAGAAGAAAGATGAGATCTAAGAGAACAGAGAGAAAAAGAGAAGAGCGAGAGAGAGAGATCTAGGAATAGAGGGCATCTAGAGCAGACCACAGAGAAACATTAGAGGAAGGTGGGATATATCACAAAGCACAGGCAGCAGCACCACCACTACTTTGATTTAACTCTGAGGAGCACAGTCTCTCTGAGCCAGCTGTCTCTGTAAGCAATCAACACAGAGGCAGAAACACATGGCCCAGCCTCGGCTACAAGTCATGCAATCCTCATTCTTTTGGGTTTATTGTTTACATGCCGGCCCAGCGCTGGCCAAACAGCCACTTCAGTCAGTGTATGCCTAATTGAGCGGACAATGTGGACATGACCATTTTTCCTAGTAGGGTAGTCTAGTATAATTGTCATGACGAGGGCGGCAGGTAGCCTAGCGGTTTGAGTGTTGGGCCAGTAGCCGAAAGGTCACTAGTTCGAATCTCAGAGCCGACAGATTGAACAATCGGTCAATGAGCAAGGCACTTGACCCCAAATTTCTCCAGGGTCGTTGGTGAAAATGGCTGACCCTGTCTGTGACCCCACTCTCTGAGGATGTCTCATTAGGACAAATGTAAGCACCCACCAAATTATTAGTTGGGGCACTCGCAGCATTCTGGTGCTGGAGAAAAGAGTGGGTGGAATGCTGTAAGTAGTGGAGTGTTCTGGGCTGAGTATTGCGGAGTCTGTTAGTTCTCCTAGAGAGCTTGTCCAGGACTCCAGTGGTGCGGAGAGACCTTGGGTCATCTGGCAGGTAGTGCTCTGTGTGCCACTAGAGGTTGCTTAAGACTAGATGGTTTTGAGGGTAACAGGTTCTCTCTCTCTTCTCTCCTCCTCCTCCCTCACTTTCCGGTGGGAGACAGTTCAGGAGAAGTGCACGGCCGCACGTACACTAGAGAGAATTCACAATCACGAAGTCCTCGTTCTTGGTTTGTGTCTGATCATGTATTACAGTGAATGGTGTATTTATAGTTTATCTGACGCCCTTCCAAATGTAAAAAAATAAAATCCAAATGTTTCTTTAATTCGCTCTCTGGATGTAATGACCACCCAGATGCAGCCAATACCACAGGCTGTGAGTCAGGACACGTGTGTTGAGCTTGTAATTACATGTACTGGACAATGTGTGCTGTATCACAAATAAACTGTGCAAATTCTTAGTGAACTTTAGCAAAAGTGCCGACTGCAGCCCTGTTGAATTAATCGAGTGTGTATTGAAAAGGGGATGGAAAAGTCAGGATTTTAGCAATGCTGACTAGAAACGCAGCTGAATTTGATTACAAGTCCATTTGTGACCTCTCTTACCATTGGAAACTGGTTTATAAACTACTCACTTTAGAGGCTGCAACTGAATTGCATGGCGTGCGGTGATACACTAGATATACAAAAGTATGTGGACACCCCTTCGAATCAGTGGATTCGACTATTTCAGCCACACCCGTTGCTGACAGGTGTATAAAATCGAGCACACGGACATGCAATTTCCATAGACAAACATTGGCAGTAATATGGCCTTACTGAAGAGCTCAGTGACTTTCAACATGGCACCGTCACAGGATGCCACCTTTCCAAAAAGTCAGTTCATCAAATTTCTGCCCTGCTAGATCTGCCCTGCTAGATCTGCCCTGCTAGATCTGCCCTGGTCAACAATCAGAGACTGGAATGGTCTAAAGCTCTCCGCCATTGGACTCTGGACCAGTGGAAACGGCTTCTCTGGAGTGATGAATCGCACTTCACAATCTGGCAGTCCAACAGACAAATCTGGGTTTGGCGGATGCCAGGAGAACGCTATCTGCCCCAATGCATAGTGCCAACTGTAAAGTTTGGTGGAGGGGGAATAATGGTTTGGGGCTGTTTTTCATGGTTCGGGACCCTTAGTTCCAGTGAAGGGAAATGTTAACACTACAGCATGCAATGACATTCCAACTTTGTGGCAACAGTTTGGGGAAGGCCCTTTCCTGTTTCAGAATGACAATGCCCCCTCGCACAAAGTGAGGGACATACAGAAATGGTTTGTCGAGATTGGTGTGGAAGAAGTTGACTGGCCTGCATGGAGCCCAGACCTCAACCCCATCGAACACCTTTGGGATGAATTGGAACGCAGACTGGGAGCCAGGCCTAATCGCCCAACATCAGTACCCGACCTCACTATTGCTCTTTTCCAACATCTAGTGGAAAGCCTTCCCAGAAGAGTGGAGGCTGTTATAGCAGCAAAGGGGGACCAACTCAATATTAATGCCCATGATTTTGGAATGAGATGTTCGACAAGCAGGTGTCCACATACTTTTGGTCATGTAGTGTATCTTGTAGTTTTAGCCAGAACTACACTATGTTATGTCTGTTGATACTGTAGATATCTAAATAGTGGATACTACCTGGTTGAAGGGTGTACATACCTTCTATACTACCTGGTTGAAGGGTGTACATACCTTCTATACTACCTGGTTGAAGGGTGTACATACCTTCTATACTACCTGGTTGAAGGGTGTACATACTTTCTATACTACCTGGTTGAAGGGTGTACATACCTTCTATACTACCTGGTTGAAGGGTGTACATACCTTCTATACTACCTGGTTGAAGGGTGTACATACTTTCTATACTACCTGGTTGAAGGGTGTACATACCTACTCTATACTTGGTTGAAGGGTGTACCTGGTTGAAGGGTGTACATACTTTCTATACTACCTGGTTGAAGGGTGTACATACTTTCTATACTACCTGGTTGAAGGGTGTACATACTTTCTATACTACCTGGTTGAAGGGTGTACATACTTTCTATACTACCTGGTTGAAGGGTGTACATACTTTCTATACTACCTGGTTGAAGGGTGTACATACTTTCTATACTACCTGGTTGAAGGGTGTACATACTTTCTATACTACCTGGTTGAAGGGTGTACATACTTTCTATACTACCTGGTTGAAGGGTGTACATACTTTCTATACTACCTGGTTGAAGGGTGTACATACTACCCTGGTTGAAGGGTGTACATACTTTCTATACTACCTGGTTGAAGGGTGTACATACTTTCTATACTACCTTGAAGTTGAAGGGTGTACATACTTTCTATACTACCTGGTTGAAGGGTTGAAGGGTGTACATACTTTCTATACTACCTGGTTGAAGGGTGTACATACATACTTGGTTGAAGGGTGTACATATATACTACCTGGTTGAAGGGTGTACATACTTTCTATACTACCTGGTTGAAGGGTGTACATACTTTCTATACTACCTGGTTGAAGGGTGTACATACTTTCTATACTACCTGGTTGAAGGGTGTACATACCTTCTATACTACCTGGTTGAAGGGTGTACATACTTTCTGTTTCCTTTACCAGGCTATTCCCCAACCCACTACCCCTTACATAACACCACAGACTCACACACACTAACACCCCACCCCTCTCTCTCACCCCACCCCCACCATACTCAGTGGGAACTAAATGGGATGAATGGGCTACCTGGAAATCCCACTGTTTCAAATGACGGCCGTGTGGAAGTGGAGCTGTGAGCCCTGGTGTTATTATCCTCCTGCCGTTCATTCACAAAAATCTCAGAGACACTAAAGAGGTAGGAAGGGACTGGGAGAGCCCCACCCAGTTACCTACCCCCCTCACCCCACCAGCCACCCCTCTCCTCCCTCACAGAGAGACACTAGAGAGGTAGGGAGGGACAGGGAGAGCCCCACCCAGTTACCCCTCACCCCACCAGCCACCCCTCTCCTCCCTCACAGAGAGACACTAGAGAGGTAGGGAGGGACAGGGAGAGCCCCACCCAGTTACCTACACCCCTCTCCTCCCTCACAGAGAGACACTAGAGAGGTAGGAAGGGACTGGGAGAGCCCCACCCAGTTACCCCTCACCCCACCAGCCACCCCTCTCCTCCCTCACAGAGAGACACTAGAGAGGTAGGAAGGGACTGGGAGAGCCCCACCCAGTTACCCCTCACCCCACCAGCCGCCCCTCTCCTCCCTCACAGAGACACTAGAGAGGTAGGAAGGGACTGGGAGAGCCCCACCCAGTTACCCCTCACCCCACCAGCCACCCCTCTCCTCCCTCACAGAGAGACACTAGAGAGGTAGGAAGGGACTGGGAGAGCCCCACCCAGTTACCCCTCACCCCACCAGCCACCCCTCTCCTCCCTCACAGAGAGACACTAGAGAGGTAGGGAGGGACAGTGAGAGCCCCACCCAGTTACCTACACCCCTCACCCCACCGGCTGCCCCTCTCCTCCCTCACATAGAGACACTAGAGAGGTAGGGAGGGACAGGGAGAGCCCCACCCAGTTACCTACACCCCTCACCCCACCGGCTGCCCCTCTCCTCCCTCACATAGAGACACTAGAGAGGTAGGAAGGGACTGGGAGAGCCCCACCCAGTTACCCCTCACCCCCTCACCCCACCAGCCACCCCTCTCCTCACTCACAGAGAGACACTAGAGAGGTAGGAAGGGACTGGGAGAGCCCCACCCAGTTACCCCTCACCCCACCAGCCACCCCTCTCCTCCCTCACAGAGAGACACTAAAGAGGTAGGAAGGGACTGGGAGAGCCCCACCCAGTTACCCCTCACCCCACCAGCCACCCCTCTCCTCCCTCACAGAGAGACACTAGAGAGGTAGAGAGGGACAGGGAGAGCCCCACCCAGTTACCTAAACCCCTCACCCCACCGGCCGCCCCTCTCCTCCCTCACAGAGAGACACTAGAGAGGTAGGGAGGGACAGAGCCCAGTTACCTACACCCCTCACCCCACCGCCGCCCCTCCCTCCCTCACAGAGAGGTAGGGAGGGACAGGGAGAGCCCCACCCAGTTACCTACACCCCTCACCCCACCGGCCACCCCTCTCCTCCCTCACAGAGAGACACTAGAGAGGTAGGGAGGGACAGGGAGAGCCCCACCCAGTTACCTACCCCCCCACCCCACCGGCCACCCCTCTCCTCCCTCACAGAGAGACACTAGAGAGGTAGGGAGGGACAGGGAGAGCCCCACCCAGTTACCTACACCCCTCACCCCACCAGCCACCCCTCTCCTCCCTCACAGAGAGACACTAGAGAGGTAGGGAGGGACAGGGAGAGCCCCACCCAGTTACCTACACCCCTCACCCCACCGGCTGCCCCCTCACGCCAGGGACCTCATGGTGACATCATGTCTCTGCCAGAGAGCAGATGCATTGTTGTCTGTGACTGGCTCAAACGTCCTTTTTTAAATTTCTCTCTCGCTCTCTTTCCCTCCCCTCTTTTTTTCCCTTCTTCCCTCCCTCTGTCCTTTTCCCCTTTTTGTGTGTTTTGTTTTCACAAACAACAAAGGGACGCCAAAGTTTCATCAAGACAGGAGACATCCTTCCTCTCTTTGCCTGTTGAAAAGGGCTGCTCCCTCCCCCCTCCTCTCCGGCCCACCTCTCTCTTCCCCTCCCTCCCACTTCAATGGCCACATCACACACAGCCAGGGTGTCTGCCACAGGATAGCTTTACCTTGGTCTTTCCTTTCTCTTCTTCAGCACCAGTGTGTGTGTGTGTGTGTGTGTGTGTGTGTGTGTGTGTGTGTGTGTGTGTGTGTGTGTGTGTGTGTGTGTGTGTGTGTGTGTGTGTGTGTGTGTGTGTGTGTGTGTGTGTGTGTGTGTGTGTGTGTGTGTGTTCCATCACTCATCCGTGGTCTACTGTTTGTCTTTCCTCACAGGCGCTCAAGGTGATGTCACACACCTCACTTCTCTGTGATTAACTGGAACCAATGGCACCATCTCTGTTCCGCGGGCAGCATCTTAAATGGTACCCTACTCCCTATAAAGTCCACTACTTGTGACTGGGCCCATAAGGCTGTTGTCGAAAGTGGTGCACTATATGGGGAATAGCGTGAATTTGCGATACATCCAGGAAATGATTTGTCGCTAGCTGGAATGAATGGTTCAAGCTCTGGAAAGATTTTGCTGAGGAGTTGATTAAAAGATTCTCTCCCTCCTATTTTGGCGGAGTTAATTCATCATTCTTTTTCAGAGAGCTTTCTCTGGGCATCAGCTCAAGAAAAGTCAGATTAAACCATGCAGTACAGTGATATCCCTTGAGGAAGACATCCTCTCTCTCTCTCTCTCTCACTCACTCACTCACTCACTCACTCACTCACTCACTCACTCACTCACTCACTCACTCACTCACTCACTCACTCACTCACTCACTCACACACACACACACACACACACACACACACACACACACACACACACACACACACACACACACACACACACACACACACACACACACACACACACACACACACACACACACACACACACACACACACACACACACACACACACACACTCTGTTATGACCTTCAAGATGATATTGATCTTAGATTAGAAATAGCACGATGAATGGAGAAACATATGCCCAGGAAATGATTCTGCATGTATGACTTGGCCTGTGTCTTGATGTTCGGAACATCTGTCTTCTACTAGATACATTTCATCCTTCCTTCTCTCTTTCCCTCCTTTATCCATCGTTCCTGGAGCCTCTGAAACGTCTGCGTTTATCATGTTTCTGGAGAGATACTCATTTGAAGTGGAATTATTTAGATTTGTTTAAACCTACGCACGTCGCTCAAGGGGAAGGATGCTGAATTTTTTTCTGACCGTGTACGATTATATTACGATTATATTATTGTGTTATGTGGAAATTCAGCATCATGAACATCCACTTTCACTTGGATTGACTTCTTTCAGAATGGTCTGATATCTGACCCTTATTGAATGCCTTTGGAACATCAAGATGTGCTGGCTGCCCGAAGGCTCAGTTCCAATGTCCACACAGGCATTTCCAATGAAGCAACGTATTGGCCCTGCTAATATGGATATTGGAAACGGAGTCTTTATTTACACCTGGTCCATTGAAACTCCAGCATGCTAACGTTAGGTGGTCATCCATTGAAACTCCAGCATGCTAACGTTAGGTGGTCATCCATTGAAACTCCAACATGCTAACGTTAGGTGGTCATCCATTGAAACTCCAGCATGCTAACGTTAGGTGGTCATCCATTGAAACTCCAGCATGCTAATGTTAGGTGGTCATCCATTGAAACTCCGGCATGCTAACGTTAGGTGGTCATCCATTGAAACTCCAGCATGCTAACGTTAGGTGGTCATCCATTGAAACTCCAGCATGCTAACGTTAGGTGGTCATCCATTGAAACTCCAGCATGCTAACGTTAGGTGGTCATCCATTGAAACTCCAGCATGCTAACGTTAGGTGGTCATCCATTGAAACTCCAGCATGCTAACGTTAGGTGGTCATCTCTCAATCTAAAGTCTGGTTGAGATGCACCTCGGGCTACACTGACCTCAGCCGCACTGCAGAGGATAGCAGATCCTGTAGTCAGAGTGTCAATGCAGGATTGCTGGTCTAGGAACAGGTCCCCCATGTCCATGTAATGTCACTCATCATGATCTAAAGGCAAAACTGATCGTACATCAGCCCTATGACACTTACAGATGAATTATAACACCCCACCTGCGCAGCAGCACCAGAAATGACACCATCTGTTTACCCAGATCAGAGAGAGAGAGGGAAAGAGAGAGTACGTCTGTGTCCCGTCATGGGTGGTATGATGTAGTCATTGGCAGGTAAAACGATCCTCTATATTAAAACGCAGATCTTACACTGTCCTGAGAAATTAGCAGTAGCACACTCCCCTAAGACTCGAGGATATGGCAAAACACTTGTTACCATATAAATGATGGTGGCTCGGTGTGAGAGTATCCATGGCGATTGGAACAACAGCTGTAAAACAAACCGGCGAGGGAAGACATTTTCAGGGTGATGAGAAATCAGAGGGAGGGCTGGCGGTGCGTGACCAGGCTAACGAAGTCACACTCTCCAGTCTCCAAGTACCAAACATGTGACCTTCAAAGCATACTCTTTTCTCGGATAGCAGTCACAGACTGTGACAAATAGCAGCTTTTTATTGAAGAAGTGTGCAACTCGAAACCCAACCAGTTTACAGGATGGCAGTCTTTGCCAAGAGTGTAAAGGCTTGTATTGTATTAGTGGCTTGATTAAATGGAGATATTCAATATTATACCCATAGAAATATAATTACTAGAATGGGGTTCTCCATCCAAGTCAATGTCCCATGATCTAGTTATTCTTGTTTATAAACTGGGTGTTTCAAGCCCAGTTTATGACAAAAACTGGGTATTTATTTATTTATTTTTACTGCTCTAATTACATTGGTAACCAGTTTATAATAGCAATAAGGCACCTGGGAGGTTTGTTGTATATGGCCAATATACCACACCTCGTTGAGTCGTGCCTACGAACAGCCTTTAGCCGTGGTATATTGGCCATATACAAAACAACTCCTTTCATGTGTATTGTTCATAAGAAGATAAATGAACAACAACAGCTAAATGTTTCTGTGCTAGTCGCTCCACAGAAAGTCATTAAGGAAGATGGCCGCAGATAAATGAACGTCAGGAGAATGAAACTGTAACAGTGTGTAGGCCTCCGGCACAACTCCTGTTTCATGTGGCCAAAGATGTAAGCCAGAAGCGCCCCCTGCTTCACTCACTAGGCCTATCAAAGGCCTATAATTAGAGAGACTTGTATTATTACATTAAGAATGACATTTGTTCTTCTTCTCTCCTCCTCTCTTGTTTTCCCCTACAGTAGGCCTAATTTCAGAATCCACTCGCCAATGTTGTATGGTGGAGAGGCGGCTGCCTCTTAAAATGAAATAAACCCATAATGATAATGTGTACAGGGTTTAGAGGTTTCAGAGGCCTCAAGTGTACATTTCTGCCCCACCCCGAAAGCCCTTGACCACATTGAATGGCAGTTAGATTCTGGTTTCCAACTCTTGGTGGGTGGTGTAGCACTGAACTCTGACTAAGTCCTGATTCAGAGGGGGAATTTTCATTGTAGTGCACTCTTAAGTGTTCTCGACATGCTGCTCACTTCGCTGAGGCCCAACAAAAACACAGTGCTTTTTGCACTTCTCTTGGGCCTTGTTTTAACAACAAGCGAGTGCCACATAGACATAGCATTTTTTTGGCTTAAAACTCCAGATATTCAGCCGAGCACAGATGTGAGTTGTTGGTTGTAGCACTTCATTTGATCCCTCCTTGTCAAAGATTCAGATAGCGAGGGATAGTCAGTTAGAATTGCTCTAGAATGGAAACTGATATGCTCAGTTTCAGTTTCAGGTCCGAGACAGTCTATTCATCCAATTCTGCCTTGGATGAGTTGAGTTGCTGGGATACTAGCCTTAGTAACCTGGGTGATGACAATGGTTGAAGTTGACCTCTCTCAACTTTACTTTCATGGTTTCTCCTTCATGTCACGACCTCATTGACCATCAGCTGACGTGATTGGCCACAGGCCCCTTTCAGCCAATTAGAGGCCCCGGTGAGTCCAGACTTTTCCCCAGGCCACCGTCGATCACGGACTACTCCCGAGCCAAACATCATCCACCACTCAACCAGCACCAATTATTATATCAGGTCTCCTCTCTGGCCCTTTGTCTGGAGGCCTTAGAGGATGTTGTTTTGTGTTTGTTGGAGAAATGATGGCCTGTGTCCGGTCTGTAAGAAGAGTTACCCCCGGAATAGAAGATAGAGGGAACAACAATGGTTTTTCACAATGCCTTTTGCGCTCCTTTCTTTCCCAATAGCCCCGGCTGCAACCGGACACCTCCTCTATGTTACTTCAGTGCTCATCCAAGCGTCTCCGCGGGACGCGACCGCTCACTGTGACAATACAAATGCTATATTACCATGTGATCTATTCTCCTTACACAATGAATGGACAGGTCAGGTCTATATTGCACCTGACGAACGCAGTTATTTGAAAGCAGAGCTTTTTGTGTTTCCCACAACCATGGACTGTCATTCTTTCCCCAGTGATGTTTTCCCCCTGTCTGTTCCTCGGGACTATCCAGGAATGGCCAGCAAACCTGAGTCTATTATACTGTCTAGGCCATTTTGCAGATGCTTTTATCCACAGCGACGTACAGTCACACGTGTATACATTTTACGCATGGGTGGCCCCGCGAATTGAACCCACAATCCTTGCATTGCAAGCGCCATGCTCTACCAACTGAGCCATACAGGACCGGGGTTTGATGATCAGTTGGCTAGTTAACTCAGGTGTGTTAGTGATGCACTAGAACAAAGGATAGCGATGCAGGACAAAAAGGGTGGTGGGGATCCTTGAGTAAAGATTTGAAACCACTGAACACTACTCAGAAACACACGTGTTACTGTAGCTATCCTTGTTGGACAGCTGTACAAACACTGCAAAACAACATGACTCACGGGGAATTACAGCTTAATAAAAATGACTCATTATTGCCCTGGGATTCAGAACACAGCTCATTATCATAGGAGCCTGGCCTTGCTCATTGACCCACTCCTAAACACTTGTTCACGTGTTGGACAGGGACGCTCGTATAATCAATAATTGGTATAATCTCTTGTTTGTTTAATAACTTGTCCCAAAGTGACTGGAGAACTCGCAGTTCCAGTACACTGTCCAGACAAAACAATACGGACGTGAAACTTCAGTCTTCAGTACCCAAAATACCCCCTCCCCTTCACCTCCTCTCTTCTCCCCACCAGCTGAGAGAGGCAGGCAACATTACCCATGCATGGTGAGGCAGGCAGAATAGATTTCAGGACGGATAACCCCAATATGATGGAGATAAACCAGATAAACCATGTAAACCATGCACTTATCAGGAGGAGATGATTTACATGTCATCGTCCTCCTTGTTACAAGGAAGAACCTCTGTATTGACGCTCCTTTATCTGCTCGTTGTCTCTCTTTTCTGTGTTCACTGCTAACCTAATCTGAGTCCTGGAACAGATCAAATACCATCACCGGGGAAGACGGCTGTATACTGTATGTGACATTGAGCATATCTCTCGCTCTCTCCCTCTCTTCGGCTCAATGAAGACAGGGCATTGGTGCGGTGACTGACTGACTGGAGATTCAAACAGGGGATCAACCAATTGGGGATTAAACAGGGGGTCACCCAAATGGGGATTAAACAGGGGGTCACCCAAATGGGGATTAAACAGGGGGTCACCCAAATGGGGATTAAACAGGGGGTCACCAAAATGGGGATTAAACAGGGGGTCACCCAAATGGGGATTAAACAGGGGGTCACCCAAATGGGGATTAAACAGGGGGTCACCCAAATGGGGATTACACAGGGGGTTACCCAAATGGGGATTAAACAGGGGGTCACCCAAATGGGGATTAAACAGGGGGTCACCCAAATGGGGATTAAACAGGGGGTCACCCAAATGGGGATTAAACAGGGGGTCACCCAAATGGGGATTAAACAGGGGGTCACCCAAATGGGGATTAGGGGGTCTGTAAATATTGATGTATGTGGTGATGAGCCATAACTTGCAGAGTCTAATTTCTGCTAGTTCTCTCTTGTTGTTTAGGCTGCTGTTACACTTTTCCTCCTTCAATGGAGGAACTGACTGACTCCATATTTCTGCCCCTTGAAACATTGTCCAGTTTAGTACAAAAGGGGAATACTATACAGTAATATGGAAACCCCCTGGCATATTAACGTTAGTATTAGTGATGATGGGACTGCTAGGGATGATGGTAATTCCATGTGGTAGGTTTCACCCACTAAGTGGACATGGGATAAAGCTCATGGGATAAAGCTCTTGGGGAGTGTAGGTTTCCATCCTGTACTGACCTGCCAAGCCTGGTCATATAGTCAGTGTGTTTTTCCAGAGGCATGTCAATGGGGATCAGACCCCACTGAGGCTGGCTGCTTTACTCTGCTGTTGGCCCCGTCTGCTGCTGACTGACCTGTGTGTGTGTGTGTGTGTGTGTGTGTGTGTGTGTGTGTGTGTGTGTGAAGGGGGGGGGGCGTGTCTAAATATACCTGTGGGGACCAGAAGTCCCCACAAGAATAGTAAACAGACAAAAATGTGACAAACTGGGGACATTTTGTTTGTCCCCACAAGGTCAAATGCTATTTCTAGAGGGTTAAGGTTAGAATTAGGTTTAGGGTTAGGATTAGAATTAGGTTAAGGGTTAGGGTTAGGAGCTAGGGTTACGTTTGGGGTTAAGGTTAGGTTTTCGGTTTAAGGTTAGGGTTAAGGTAAGGGTTTGAGTTAGGGTTAGGGGTTAGGGAAAATAGTGTGACTGAATAATGTGTCCCCACAAAGTTAGTTGTACAAGACTGTGTGTGTGTGTGTGCATGTAACCAGGACACTCACACAAACAACAGACAGAGGAGAATCAGAGCTCCCTGGAACACCTCAGGTGTGTATTTGGGGTCTACATTTCAGACCTAGATTTCTGTGTGTGTGTGTGTGTGTGTGTGTGTGTGTGAGACAGATGATGTCAGTGACTTCTTCATTATTTCCATTGTCTACTGCTTCCTTACACAACTTATTGATGCTTCACTGTCTACTGAAAACGACTCTACTCATTACAGTGAGTTATAGCCGAACGGAGTCATCGTTGTATAGCAAAAATACTTCCATCATTATACTGTAGCCGTAGAGGCACCTACCCAATCTGCTTGTGTTCATGGCATGATAATGAAAACCAATTTAAAGCAGTAAAACATCAGGACCGGCTCTACCTGCCCTCCTCCTCTCCCTGTCCTCCTTCACCTCTACCTCTTCTTCCTCCTCCATCACAGTGCTAAATCACTCTTAGCTGTGAGTGGTCACAGACTGACTGGGCCTGTAAGGGGAGAACGTCCCTTCCTTACAGCATATTTCTGCCTGGGATCCATAAGGGGTCAAGTCCACACTACTTCAGAGGTTGATTGGGTGCACATGTGGGTTATTGAGTGAGTCAGCGCTGGCAACCCAAAATGTTAAAACCTGGATCAGCAGTTAATGCCGTCTTATAAAGGGGGTTTCCCCTAAACGCCACAGGGCAACTCAGCCAAATCAACAGGCACTCAAACAGCCAGGCACACTATTTCTCAATCTGGCAACGCAGGACTGTGGGCACCAATAATGCACCTTCCAATCTCCCCCCTTTGAACCAGCTGCTCCATTGAGCATGCCCTATGTTATTTAAGACAAAGCTGGATTACATGGTGCTGCTCACTAATATCACTTACGCCCGTCCGCATTATCCTAATTGACTGCATGCATGATCGTCTCACAAGGACTTTCATTTGAGTCGGACGTTGTCTTTGAGGGGGGGGAAAGTCCCTTGATGGAGCTTAGAGACGTAAGCTGATATCGTTTGAGAACGCAGCGCAACAAAAACACAACCGCACAGCACGAAACAAGAGTCTCTCTGTCCAGCCTCACGCACTGTAAATCAAATATTCCATTCACCGATTCATTGGACGTCTGAAATGACTTCGTTTCTGTTCTGTCGTCCATCCACCACCAAAGCCCAGGAATACATCTCGCTAACCAGCGGCATGCTAATAAGCGGTAGTGCCAACGGATGTTAACAAGGGGGCCGTTGAGTTGTACTGTAACCCAAAACACACCACAGGTCCTTAATCTAAACCTTAATCTGTCTTTAAACTCCCTGTGTTGATCCCAGGATCTCACCCTCGTGTCTTGAGTTTCACCTGTAGCGTCTCAGGACACTAGTGTCCTTGTTTGGCTCTAATTACGGTGCTCACCTCAAAGTTTCCCCAGGGAACCCCCCCCACCCAACCAAAGTGCCTGATGCCACATAGGCTGAGACAGTGACTCATTAGGTGTGAAGGAAAATGAAGACACTCCAGCGCTGTCTGACTGTTTGGTTCAGACTCTATAGTAGCCTTAGTGCCTGTCTACCTCCTCAACCGTACAGAATGTTCTCCAGACTCCCGACAAACCTCATTGGCTGGTGAGAGATACTGAGGTACCAGCCATAGAAGATGAACTACTCATTGAAGGATATGTCACTTGAGCTATATTCATGGCATTGTCATAGAGAGATTCTCATGGTTTTGTCATAGAGAAATGCTCATGGGTTTGTCATTGAGAGATTCTCGTGGTTTTGTCAAAGAGATTCTCATGGTTTTGTCATTGAGAAATTCTCATTGGTTTGTCATAGAGAGATTCTCATGGTTTTACTAGGCATACAGTATATTCATCGTATCTTCCCAGTCATATTACTTACTTCACCCCTTGCAGCCTGGTCCCTCTCTAGGTTTTACCCTAGGTTCCTGCCTTCTAGAGAGTTTGTCCTAGACCCTGCTCGGCGTTGATTGCTCTCTGGTGTTTTAGGCTGGGTTTCTGTAAAGCACTTTGTGACAACTGCTGATATAAAAAGATATGAAATAGATGTGAGTGATCGATTACTTTGCATATGTTTTGGCCATGGACTGTCCGAGAGGACTGAGGAGACTTGAGTTTCACTGGAGACTCTTATAGGAGGTGTGTATATTCTCGGCCCTGTGCGTTATCTCCACGAGCCCCTTTGGGGTACCAGACATGAAACTTTGGACTCGGAGCTTGTCATGGTTTTATAGATAATTGGGAATCCTAATAAAATACTAAATAAACACCAAAACCAAAAATCAACACCTAGAAAAACGTAATGCAAGCTTCTATCTTGTTCTAAATGTTAAGGGTGAATGAATGTCTGTAGACCCTGTAATTCTAATCTCAATTTACCTTGTCATTATTTTCTGTTTAATGCCTCTATGGGAATCTGAAACAGACAAGCACAATATGCCAACTCAACCCCTTCTAAAACACACACACTGCACAATGAATGAGCTCACTGAAGTAGCAGACATGAACCTTTGGACTCGGAGCGTGTCATGGTTTTACAGCAGACAGTGCCCTGGTGGCATCCTGTATGTGTGTTACTTCTCAAAGGTTTCAGCCAACTTCCCTGCAGTCTTCTTTGCAGCTGTCATTGGACATCTCCATAATCTGCTTTAAATTGTGAGCCAGAGTCGCCCCTATTATTCCAGATGAATCATTTCATATTTCAAATATGCGATTCAGTCATTCAGTCTCCGTCTGAGAGGAATATGTTTAGTGAGAGAGTGAGGGGATTTTCTCAGTGCACATGTCAAAACACAACTCGGCCCACTTCCCTTTTCATGTTTTGGAAACGGGGCCGTCCGGTAATCAGCAACTATGCTAACCACATCCTCATTTCCTGTTATGATATTTGAGTTTTCCTTCACTCAATTTTGGCTCATTAAGTAATATTTCATCACGTTAAGCATAGACAGGAACATGCTTGCTCTCACCCGTAAATGAATTAGATCATAAGATTATGAAATACATTTGCCTAAATTATCAGAGGGACCTAGCCTATTGGTGCTGATTGAGACTTTACATACACAAACTATACAGTAGGATATATTCACTTCCTGTTCTTCTTCTTCTCTTCCATCACACCCAACACATTTGCATTCCAGACATGTACAGCACTGCAGATATGAAATGAATAGTAATAATCGTAGTCAAGGAAATTAGACGGAGAGACAGCAAACCGTAAAAGTGCAGTAGCATCCTGTGGTAGAATGTAACATCCTTTATCTTTGAGGAAGTCTCCTGTGTAGATCCAATCTATCCCCATTCCCCACTGTGTCTGTCTAGGAATGTTTATTATTAATGGTGTGGCTCTGCCCTCCTGTGGTCGCCATAGCTACTGGATCAACCTCCCTAGTGCCTCATCAGAAGGCTCAGCCCCACAGAAGCTGTCTGTCCGACTGACTGACAGCCAGGTACTACCGTCGCACTGGCAGAACTGTCATCACTGTCTGTAAGTGACATTTAGTCCAGTCAAGGGCTGTGTTGAGTAGTGTGACTCCAATGCATGGGAGGGACACTCACAAATGGTGAAGTTGGGTATTGTCTAGATTGGCGAGAACAACACGGTGCTCTCACTGCTGTTGTTTTCCTGACCCAATGGGGACATAGTGACAATGTCAGTAGTATTGTTCTATTGATGGATTATGCAGTGACCATGTTTTCTACCATCCCCTGAATCAGAAACTAATGAGGTGGATTATTCTGTAGTAAACTGTGTGGCCCAGAAGGAAATTGTCAGAGTTTCTCTTGTTTTCTAGACTTGTTCAAAGTTGTTCAGTTTTGTCATTATGAATTTCACAGGGGAATGGTTTTAGGCTACTACATTGTGGCTGCCTGGTTGGACTGGTTCTCTGTGTATTTTTGCCAAATCCACATCACACAGCAGCACTGAGAGAACAAGAACTTTCAGAACCCTGTTCTGTGTTCTACAGAAGACATGCAATGAGGGATTAAATGGATTAAATGTATTGATTTCTGTCAAAACATGTTTTTTGAAATGATATCAAATGTATATAAGTATTCACACCCCTGAGTTAATACATGTTAGAATCACATTTGGCAGCGATTACAGCTGTGAGTCTTTCTTGGTATGTCTCTAAGAGCTTTACACAGCTGGATTGTGCAACATGATTTTTTTCTAAATTCTTCTAGCTCTGTCAAATTGGTTGTTGATCACTGCTAAACAACCATTTTCAGGTCTTGCTGTAGATTTTCAAGTAGATTTAAGTCAAAACTGTAACTCAGGAATATTCACTGTCTTCTTGGTAAACAACTCCAGCGTAGATTTGGCCTTATGTTTTAGGTTATTGTCCTGCTGAAAGGTGAATTAATCTCCCAGTACCTGACAGAAAGCCGACTGAACCTGGTTTTCCTCTAGGATTTTGCTTGTGCTTAGCTCCATTCCATGTATTTTTTATCCTGAAAAACTCCCCAGTCCTTAATGATTAAAAGCATACCCATAACATGATGCAGCGACCACTATGCCTGCAAATATGGAGAGTGGTACTCAGAATTGTGTTGTATTGGATTCTTTGTATTCAGGACAAAAAGTTATTTGCTTTACCACATTTTTTGCAGTATTACTTTAGCGCTTTGTTGAAAACAGGATGCATGTTTTGGAATATTTGTATTCTGTACAGGTTTCCTTTTCAATCTGTCGATTAGGTTAGTATTGGGTAGTAACTACAATGTTGTTGATCCATCCTCAGTCTTCTCCTACCACAGCCGTTAAGCTCTGTAACTGTTTTAAAGTCACCATTGGCCTCATGGTGAAATCCCTGAGCAGTTTCCTTCATCTCTGGCAACTGAGTTAGGAAGGACATCTGTATCTTTGAGTGACTGGGTGTATTGATATACCGTTCAAAGTGAAATTAATAAATTCACCATGCTCATAGGGATATTTAATGTCTGCTTTAAAAAATAAATCTACCAATATGTGCCCTTCTTTGCGAGGCATTGGAAAAACTCCCTGGTCTTTGTGGTTGAATCTGTGCTTGAAATTCACTGCTCGACTGAGGGACCTTACAGATAATTGTATGTGTGGGGTACAGAGATGAAGTAGTCGTAAAAAAAATAATATTAAAAACTATTCTTAGACACAGTGAGTCCATGCAACTTATTATGTGATATTTCAGCATTTTCTTTAAAATTATGATTATTTTGTAATCTAAAAACATAATTCCACTTTGACATTACGGGGTACTGTGTTTAGGCCAGTGATTACATCTCAATGTAACCATTTTAAATTCAGGCTGTAATATAACAAAATGTGGAAAAAGTGAAGGGGTGTGAATACTTTCGGAAGGCACTGTATGTAGGCTACACATTATTTGCTAAATAATCAGTGCAATAATTTGCTTATTAGTGTTTTGAAACATCAATATAAATCTTTCTCAAAAGGTAAAAATCTTTCCCGCATAGAACCTTAACCAAGGTGAGCATATTTATCCTATAAATCCAAATGTTGTCACGCAAGGGCTCTTAAAAGAACAATCAACATGGCCACCGAGACAAAAAAAAGCTGTTTGCTGTACATTACCAGCGTTTTTAAAAGTCCCTGCTGACCCATTATATGGCTAATAGATTTCCTTATAGCTTAGAGGAGCTGTGGTAATCTGTGTTGATTGGCTAGCCATCAAACCACACAGAGGAGCATGCAAAGAGCTGCCTGACTTTCAGCTCAAGCCAAAATATGTCCATGGACCATGTGTTTTTCCCAGTATGCACTACTTTCTACTTTCTGTGTATGCGTTCTCTCTCTCCTTCTCGCTCTCTCTACATTTAATATTGACAAGAGGTAAGTTGTCTTGAATAATTTGTATTCCTCCCCAATAAAGCTTTTCATAGTGTTTGTACTAGTTGGTGTGTTAACCATTTAATGTGCAGTCAATCAGTGATGCTTAGTACCCTGTCTCATTGCACACTTGTTTTTCACATTTATTGTCCCTTTTGTGACAGTTTGCATTTTGTCACATAACACTTTAATTACAGCTTAGTGGGACAGTATGTGGTTTAGTGTACATATGGATCCTTCATAGGGGCTAGGGATAGAAATGGGTCTGGGCCATGGTAGGGGCTAGGGATAGAAACCGGTCTGGGCCATGGTAGGGGCTAGGGATAGAAACGGGTCTGGGCCATGGTAGGGGCTAGGGATAGAAACGGGTCTGGGCCATGGTAGGGGCTAGGGATAGAAACGGGTCTGGGCCATGGTAGGGGCTAGGGATAGAAACGGGTCTGGGCCATGGTAGGGGCTAGGGATAGAAATGGGTCTGGGCCATGGTAGGGGCTAGGGATAGAAACGGGTCTGGGCCATGGTAGGGGCTAGGGATAGAAACGGGTCTGGGCCATGGTAGGGGCTAGGGATAGAAACGGGTCTGGGCCATGGTAGGGGCTAGGGATAGAAACGGGTCTGGGCCATGGTAGGGGCTAGGGATAGAAACGGGTCTGGGATAGAAATGGGTCTGAACCATGGTAGGGGCTAGGGATAGAAACGGGTCTGGGCCATAGTAGGGGCTAGGGATAGAAACGGGTCTGGGATAGAAATGGGTCTGGGATAGAAACGGGTCTGGGCCATGGTAGGGGCTAGGGATAGAAACGGGTCTGGGCCATGGTAGGGGCTAGGGATAGAAACGGGTCTGGGCCCATGGTAGGGGCTAGGGATAGAAACGGGTCTGGGCCATGGTAGGGGCTAGGGATAGAAATGGGTCTGGGCCATGGTAGGGGCTAGGGATAGAAACGGGTCTGGGCCATGGCAGGGGCTAGGAATAGAAACGGATCTGGGATAGAAATGGGTCTGGGATAGAAACGGGTCTGGGCCATGGTAGGGGCTAGGGATAGAAACGGGTCTGGGATAGAAATGGGTCTGAACCATGGTAGGGGCTAGGGATAGAAACGGGTCTGGGCCATAGTAGGGGCTAGGGATAGAAACGGGTCTGGGATAGAAATGGGTCTGGGATAGAAACGGGTCTGGGCCATGGTAGGGGCTAGGGATAGAAACGGGTCTGGGCCATGGTAGGGGCTAGGGATAGAAACGGGTCTGGGCCATGGTAGGGGCTAGGGATAGAAACGGGTCTGGGATAGAAATGGGTCTGAACCATGGTAGGGGCTAGGGATAGAAACGGGTCTGGGCCATAGTAGGGGCTAGGGATAGAAACGGGTCTGGGATAGAAATGGGTCTGGGATAGAAACGGGTCTGGGCCATGGTAGGGGCTAGGGATAGAAACGGGTCTGGGCCATGGTAGGGGCTAGGGATAGAAACGGGTCTGGGCCATGGTAGGGGCTAGGGATAGAAACGGGTCTGGGCCATGGTAGGGGCTAGGGATAGAAACGGGTCTGGGATAGAAATAGGGTCTGGGATAGAAACGGGTCTGGGCCATGGTAGGGGCTAGGGATAGAAACGGGTCTGGGCCATGGTAGGGACTATGGATAGAAACGGGTCTGGCCAATGGTAGGGACTATGGATAGAAACGGGTCTGGGCCATGGTAGGGACTATGGATAGAAACGGGTCTGGGCCATGGTAGGGGCTAGGGATAGAAACGGGTCTGGACCATGGCAGAGGCTAGGGATAGAAACGGGTCTGGGCCATGGTAGGGGCTAGGGATAGAAATGGGTCTGGGCCATGGTAGGGGCTAGGGATAGAAATGGGTCTGGGCCATGGTAGGGGCTAGGGATAGAAACGGGTCTGGGCCATGGTAGGGGCTAGGGATAGAAACGGGTCTGGGCCATGGTAGGGGCTAGGGATAGAAACGGGTCTGGGCCATGGTAGGGGCTAGGGATAGAAACGGGTCTGGGCCATGGTAGGGGCTAGGGATAGAAACGGGTCTGGGATGGGTCTGAGAAATGGGTCTGAACCATGGTAGGGGCTAGGGATAGAAACGGGTCTGGGCCATAGTAGGGGCTAGGGATAGAAACGGGTCTGGGATAGAAATGGGTCTGGGATAGAAACGGGTCTGGGCCATGGTAGGGGCTAGGGATAGAAACGGGTCTGGGCCATGGTAGGGGCTAGGGATAGAAACGGGTCTGGGCCATGGTAGGGGCTAGGGATAGAAATGGGTCTGGGCCATGGTAGGGGCTAGGGATAGAAACGGGTCTGGGCCATGGCAGGGGCTAGGAATAGAAACGGATCTGGGATAGAAATGGGTCTGGGATAGAAACGGGTCTGGGCCATGGTAGGGGCTAGGGATAGAAACGGGTCTGGGATAGAAATGGGTCTGAACCATGGTAGGGGCTAGGGATAGAAACGGGTCTGGGCCATAGTAGGGGCTAGGGATAGAAACGGGTCTGGGATAGAAATGGGTCTGGGATAGAAACGGGTCTGGGCCATGGTAGGGGCTAGGGATAGAAACGGGTCTGGGCCATGGTAGGGGCTAGGGATAGAAACGGGTCTGGGCCATGGTAGGGGCTAGGGATAGAAACGGGTCTGGGCCATGGTAGGGGCTAGGGATAGAAACGGGTCTGGGCCATGGTAGGGGCTAGGGATAGAAACGGGTCTGGGATAGAAATGGGTCTGAACCATGGTAGGGGCTAGGGATAGAAACGGGTCTGGGCCATAGTAGGGGCTAGGGATAGAAACGGGTCTGGGATAGAAATGGGTCTGGGATAGAAACGGGTCTGGGCCATGGTAGGGGCTAGGGATAGAAACGGGTCTGGGCCATGGTAGGGGCTAGGGATAGAAACGGGTCTGGGCCATGGTAGGGGCTAGGGATAGAAACGGGTCTGGGCCATGGTAGGGGCTAGGGATAGAAACGGGTCTGGGATAGAAATGGGTCTGGGATAGAAACGGGTCTGGGCCATGGTAGGGGCTAGGGATAGAAACGGGTCTGGGCCATGGTAGGGACTATGGATAGAAACGGGTCTGGCCAATGGTAGGGACTATGGATAGAAACGGGTCTGGGCCATGGTAGGGACTATGGATAGAAACGGGTCTGGGCCATGGTACGGGCTAGGGATAGAAACGGGTCTGGACCATGGCAGAGGCTAGGGATAGAAACGGGTCTGGGCCATGGTAGGGGCTAGGGATAGAAATGGGTCTGGGCCATGGTAGGGGCTAGGGATAGAAATGGGTCTGGGCCATGGTAGGGGCTAGGGATAGAAACGGGTCTGGGCCATGGTAGGGGCTAGGGATAGAAACGGGTCTGGGCCATGGTAGGGGCTAGGGATAGAAACGGGTCTGGGCCATGGTAGGGGCTAGGGATAGAAACGGGTCTGGGCCATGGTAGGGGCTAGGGATAGAAACGGGTCTGGGATAGAAATGGGTCTGAACCATGGTAGGGGCTAGGGATAGAAACGGGTCTGGGCCATAGTAGGGGCTAGGGATAGAAACGGGTCTGGGATAGAAATGGGTCTGGGATAGAAACGGGTCTGGGCCATGGTAGGGGCTAGGGATAGAAACGGGTCTGGGCCATGGTAGGGGCTAGGGATAGAAACGGGTCTGGGCCATGGTAGGGGCTAGGGATAGAAACGGGTCTGGGCCATGGTAGGGGCTAGGGATAGAAATGGGTCTGGGCCATGGTAGGGGCTAGGGATAGAAACGGGTCTGGGCCATGGCAGGGGCTAGGAATAGAAACGGATCTGGGATAGAAATGGGTCTGGGATAGAAACGGGTCTGGGCCATGGTAGGGGCTAGGGATAGAAACGGGTCTGGGATAGAAATGGGTCTGAACCATGGTAGGGGCTAGGGATAGAAACGGGTCTGGGCCATAGTAGGGGCTAGGGATAGAAACGGGTCTGGGATAGAAATGGGTCTGGGATAGAAACGGGTCTGGGCCATGGTAGGGGCTAGGGATAGAAACGGGTCTGGGCCATGGTAGGGGCTAGGGATAGAAACGGGTCTGGGCCATGGTAGGGGCTAGGGATAGAAACGGGTCTGGGCCATGGTAGGGGCTAGGGATAGAAACGGGTCTGGGCCATGGTAGGGGCTAGGGATAGAAATGGGTCTGGGCCATGGTAGGGGCTAGGGATAGAAACGGGTCTGGGCCATGGTAGGGGCTAGGGATAGAAACGGGTCTGGGCCATGGTAGGGGCTAGGGATAGAAACGGGTCTGGGCCATGGTAGGGGCTAGGGATAGAAACGGGTCTGGGCCATGGTAGGGGCTAGGGATAGAAACGGGTCTGGGATAGAAATGGGTCTGAACCATGGTAGGGGCTAGGGATAGAAACGGGTCTGGGCCATAGTAGGGGCTAGGGATAGAAACGGGTCTGGGATAGAAATGGGTCTGGGATAGAAACGGGTCTGGGCCATGGTAGGGGCTAGGGATAGAAACGGGTCTGGGCCATGGTAGGGGCTAGGGATAGAAACGGGTCTGGGCCATGGTAGGGGCTAGGGATAGAAACGGGTCTGGGCCATGGTAGGGGCTAGGGATAGAAATGGGTCTGGGCCATGGTAGGGGCTAGGGATAGAAACGGGTCTGGGCCATGGCAGGGGCTAGGAATAGAAACGGATCTGGGATAGAAATGGGTCTGGGATAGAAACGGGTCTGGGCCATGGTAGGGGCTAGGGATAGAAACGGGTCTGGGATAGAAATGGGTCTGAACCATGGTAGGGGCTAGGGATAGAAACGGGTCTGGGCCATAGTAGGGGCTAGGGATAGAAACGGGTCTGGGATAGAAATGGGTCTGGGATAGAAACGGGTCTGGGCCATGGTAGGGGCTAGGGATAGAAACGGGTCTGGGCCATGGTAGGGGCTAGGGATAGAAACGGGTCTGGGCCATGGTAGGGGCTAGGGATAGAAACGGGTCTGGGCCATGGTAGGGGCTAGGGATAGAAACGGGTCTGGGCCATGGTAGGGGCTAGGGATAGAAACGGGTCTGGGATAGAAATGGGTCTGAACCATGGTAGGGGCTAGGGATAGAAACGGGTCTGGGCCATAGTAGGGGCTAGGGATAGAAACGGGTCTGGGATAGAAATGGGTCTGGGATAGAAACGGGTCTGGGCCATGGTAGGGGCTAGGGATAGAAACGGGTCTGGGCCATGGTAGGGGCTAGGGATAGAAACGGGTCTGGGCCATGGTAGGGGCTAGGGATAGAAACGGGTCTGGGCCATGGTAGGGGCTAGGGATAGAAACGGGTCTGGGATAGAAATGGGTCTGGGATAGAAACGGGTCTGGGCCATGGTAGGGGCTAGGGATAGAAACGGGTCTGGGCCATGGTAGGGACTATGGATAGAAACGGGTCTGGCCAATGGTAGGGACTATGGATAGAAACGGGTCTGGGCCATGGTAGGGACTATGGATAGAAACGGGTCTGGGCCATGGTACGGGCTAGGGATAGAAACGGGTCTGGACCATGGCAGAGGCTAGGGATAGAAACGGGTCTGGGCCATGGTAGGGGCTAGGGATAGAAAATGGTCTGGCCAATGGTAGGGGCTAGGGATAGAAACGGGTCTGGCCAATGGTAGGGACTATGGATAGAAACGGGTCTGGTCCATCTAGGCAGTCCCTCTCCTCTCTCTGTTGATCCATGTGCTGTGCGTGTTCCCTGTTATTTGTCGCTCATAGCAGTGAGACTGTAAGTGCACAAGTATGCTTTGATGGTCTTTGTTTATACATCAGGCCCCTTTGAATCAGTCGTGTTCCAGACCACCATTGTTGTTAATGAATTAGTTCAGTGTTATGTTCGGTTGAGAATTTTCGAAACAAATGATTTTCATGCTTTTCCTCGCCTTTGTTCCACTTTTAAAAGTGGGCAACGGGGCAAATACCACAATACTGATCTAAGTTCTGGTATTATTTGTCTACAAAAAGCTTAATCAAGATTCCACTAGATCACAGTGGAAAATGTGAGAAATTCAACACATTCTTCCTTCGATCCAGAAGACTTTTTAATGCTAGCGCTTTCATCAAAAAGAAACCATTGAAAATAATGAAGATAGAAATGATGATTGGCCCTCAAAATCATAGTCGACTCGTCCAAGGGACAGCCAAAACATCCCTACTCTGCCCTGCCAGGTTTGGATAGAAGATACTCAGTTAACACATCCAAAGAGAAATGTATAGCATTTCTAACACAAAGTAGACGTGGAGGAGCCCTCAGAACGGTGTAAATTGTGCCGCTCATAGATTCTAGAACTGTTCATGGACCAAGTCTTTCTTACATTTGCCAAAGAAAAGAGGTTATCGCTTTTTACTACTACAGATGAAAATGGAGTATCTCTCCCCTGACAGTTTCAGTTGGCATTTGATCCCTCTCCCTGTGTTGTTGATCGTCAATTGAACACTGAGATCTCTCAAACACAATTTGAACCCAGGTCCACAATCTTCGGTCATAGTTAAAACATAATGGCGTTTAGGGGTTACTACAATCTGGGGCATGTGACACTGTAGTGTGGTTGTGCGGTGCAACAAGAATGTAGCACGGAGATTATACATTAGGGTTGCATCCCAAATGGCACCCTATTCCCTATATAGTGCACCACTTTTGACCACATGCACTGGTCAAAGGTAGTGCACTATGTAGGGAATAGGGTGCCATTTGGGACACATTATACGTCTGGATGAGGTCAGTGTTATACATACTAACAGGGAAAGCAAATGGGCATTGAGTGATTTTCTGACTACATAACACAAGCAAAAGGATAACATGGAATCAAGAGATTATAATTCATTTCAGAAACCAAAACAAGCCATTCATCACATTGACACATTATCCAACAGGTCTTGAAGTAATCAGGAACACATGAACTTACATTCGATTTTCTTCGCATCACATCACATCAAATCACGCAATATTGAAAAGGTAGTCAACTGAACTGGATGAATCAGCACTTTTTCATGACACGATGATTGTCACACCTCAACTGGTCCCAACGAACAGTCCGATGGTGTTGAAAAAGGAGAGACAGTCCTCACACACTTTACCGCTTTTAGGGAGTTTCAGCTTTAAGTCAATGGTTGAGTAACTTGTGCTATCATGGACATGCTAGGTTCTGACATGTTTACAAAGCGAACTGAAGTTTTCCAGTCATAGCTGTCAGGTAGCCTAGCGGTTAAGAGTGTTAGGCCAGTAACCGAAGGGTTGCTAGTCTGTGCCGGCAAAGTGGAAAAATCTGATGCTCTGCCCTTGAGCATGGCAGTAAACCCCCAACAACAACTGCTCCCCGGGCACGGATGACGTAGATGTCGATTAAGGCTGCCTCCTCCACCTCTCTGATTCAGAGGGGTTGGGTTAAATGTGTATGACACATTTCGGTTGAATGCATTCAGTTGTGCAACTGACTAGGTATCCCCTTTCCCTTCCCCATTATAGCTGTCATCATAACCACCATCATAGCCGTCATCATAACCGCCATCATCATAGCCATTATCATAGCCACCATCAAAGCCGTCCTCATAGCTGTCATCATAGCCGCCATCAAAGCCGTCCTCATAGCCATCATCATAACCGTCATCAAAGCTGTCATCATAGCCATCATCAAAGCCGTCCTCATAGCCATCATCATAACCATCATCATAACCATCATCATAGTCGTCATCAAAGCCATCATCATAACCGTGATCAAAGCTGTCATCATAGCCATCATCAAAGCCGTCCTCATAGCCATCATCATAACCATCATCATAACCATCATCATAGCCGTCATCAAAGCCATCATCATAACCGTGATCATAGCCGTCATCATAGTCATCATTATAACCGCCATCAAAGCCGTCCTCATAGCCATCATCATAACCGTCATCAAAGCTGTCATCATAGCCATCATCAAAGCCGTCCTCATAGTTGTCATCATAGCCATCATAACCGCCATCAAAGCCATCCTCAAAGCCATCATCATAACCGTCATCAAAGCTGTCATCATAGCCATCATCAAAGCCGTCATCATAGCCATCATCATAACGTCATCAAAGCTGTCATCATAGCCATCATCAAAGCCGTCCTCATAGCCATCATCATAGCTGTCATCATAACCGTCCTCATAGCTGTCATCATAGCAGTCAGGCATACAGTAGGTGGAGGAATTAGATTGGAATGGTTCACTGTCTCCATCACCAAGTAAGTTGAGGGTTTGAGTACAGGTGCAGGATGACTTTCTGTAGGAGCAAGGACTGGGTGGAGATGGATAACTATTCAGCATCTTTAACGGTCAAACCACATTGAACACCAGCAGCCACCGGAACTAGAACTGTCTCACTTCCTGTATCAATAAAGCTTAACCCTACACAATTAAAGCATTTGCCAATAGGAAAACGGATAATTAGTTACCAGGTAAAGACAGATATTTAGTGTAACACAAATTCCCAACATATCAGCAATGACTATAACTGCCATAAAAATGAAATATTTACTCAGGAAATAATCCCACAACAGCAACACTGCTCTCCAATACTCTCAAAAGCTCTCCCCTTCTTCTCTTCGTAACTACTGATATATGAACAGGTTTTTCCCACCACCTATCAAGTCCTTTCAGATCTGTTGCTTTGAGTGAAATGTTGTGGGTGAGACATGAGAATGTTTTTGAGGGCATTGGAAACAAAATTGTAGAAGGATTTTGACTTATGAGATACTGTCAGATTTCCACCATTTCAATTACGCATACGAAATCCTTTCCAAAAAAAACAATTCTCTTTCTCATTTACACATGACCAACTGATGAGATGTGTCCCATGTCTCAACATTACCCCAGTGGTCTTGGGACACTCATCTAAGTCTAAATGCCCATTCCTACAGGAGAATGAGGGTCATGTTCATTCGGGCAAGTCCATGTAGTCTGTTTCAGTCCGGTTACTATCCAAAATATATTATTTCACAATATGCATCACATCAGATATGCGAATGACGTCCACACACTAAACAGAGCATCGTATAATAATGAAAACTACAAATGTGGTCGACCATGATTAGTACAACCCAAAAATACACTAAAGCTGCCAATGGGCTAGATCTCAAAGGAGGGCAGAGTGAATGGGACATTAAACACAAGGCTATGCTACACTCGGCTTCTTCAGTCTGACTACAGATGCTCAGGCTGTGTGTACATGGACTTGATTACTATCGACGCAAGAGAACAGGCCGGCAATGAGGACGTATGAATCAGCCCTGCTAGAACCAGGACCCAGACAGACTGGTATGGCCCCTGGCTGAGGAACCCAGTGCATTCTGGTGTGTCAGAGAGCTAGAACTTTTGACCCTGTCCTTGTTGTTTGGATTGCCTGAGATTATACTAAGAGATCCTTGATTCAGGTGTTGGTCAGTTAGAAATCAAATGATTTTCCTTTGCTGTCGTGGAAGGCGTGTGTGTTGTAATGGTAGGAGACGGTCTTTCCTGAGGGAAACTCTGTAAATGTTCTGGATATGGCTGGATGGTAATACCAGGAAAATGACACTGGTACTAGGAGCCTTCTTTTCAGAACATGTCATCTATATAAAAATGATCCAGTATTGAGTTTAGAATGGGTAACATGTGATTCTGTTAACCATTAGATTCCTTCAAATAAACCGAGGCAATACAAGTGCATGTCATATCATGGGACATGACCTTAGCTGTAGCATATGAAGGGGTACCACTGAAAGAGATTAGTTCAGATTGGTTTGATCCAAAAGCCCAGAGGGAACAAATCTGAAGGGAGGAACAGAATTAAACAACACATGATACTTTGATCCTGAGAAACTGGGCTGAGCAACAGCCTTGAAGAGTGGGGTGATGACTGTGAGAACAGGAATGGTGGTAGAAGGACTGAGTACTAGGGCAATTCCACTTTGTGACGGCACAAACAGTCATTCTGTTACCAAACTTAGCATCATTCTGTTACCATGGAATTGACCGCTATCCAAAAACCCTGCTGCGTAGCATCTGTGAAATTGATCCGTCTGTTTGTTGGCTTTGCAGAATGACATCCCCATCTCTCCCCTTCGGCTCATAACGAACCAGAGAAATCAAAGCGCTAACCAAACTAGTAAATCACAAAAGTGACTTTTAGGATGAGTTAAGAATTCTAGAGAGCATTATAAAGGATTTCTAGGATGTAAACACACTTGTATAGTCTTGTACGACAGACGTCAGGCTTTATAAAGAAGAACAAAACAAGAAATCAACTGCTTAGGCCTCCCGGCCCGCCCCAGGAGTCGCTGGTGCATGGCTTTCAACCTTCGTCTCTCCCGAGCCCGTACGGGAGTTGTAGCGATGAGACAAGATAGTAATTACTAACAATTGGATACCACGAAATTGGGGAGAAAAGGGGGTAAAAATTTTAAAAAATAAATCAACTGCAACGAGTTAAAGACCAACTGTTAACCTTTTTATTGAACATCTTCAAAACATTTCATTTTCCTCCATTGACATCATCACCATCACCCTTCAGCACCATGGATGAGTAGCAGTTCCACAGGCTGAACAAGGACCTTCGCTAGTTCCACCTATAGAAATAAAATGACTGGAGCAGTCATTCACACTTTTTCCAATCCCACTTTTTTCCCACCATTCTAGTTCTACGGCTCCGTCCTCTGCATTCGTCTTCCTTTATTTGATGCCACTGTTGCTCATGGTCTGAGCTTTGCATACTCCCTTGCCGGCGACCTCGAAGGGGGCTCCCTTGTAGTTGGCCACACACTGGCCGTCTGTCTTCAGGTCCGGCTGCACCGCCTCCCACACCTTCTTCTTGGGGTTCAGCTCCTTGTCTGGCTCACCTGGAAACATAGGAGAGAGAAACACCTTGTATGGAGCAATGCAGTGGTATTATGCACTAGATTTTTTGAATATCTCATTGTGCATCGCTTGTATCTTTTTATGAATAAAATTGGAGGGGGAATGTGCCTCTTTCGTTTCAATGACATGACGCCACTAGGGGCAACCACAGTAGATGACAACTCCAATGGCAACACTTTATCTGCCTTGCTAGCTTTTCTGTAGCCTTGTGAAAGACCACTGGTTTGTGCTGCTGGAGTACTTCCTGGGCGTAGTGTCGATTTTGAAACGTAAACAAAGCTGAACCAGAAGTTTTACAGAAGCTGTTACTCTTTTAGCGCTAATTCAAAACGTATAAAACATCCATGTTTGTCGGCAACTAATGGAGTTAGGGAGTTCTTCATTACCTCAGCATTGTGTTATTGGCAGTGTTTGGATATTACTTGGCATCTGTATGGATTCATAATGTGCTTCTGTTGGGGTGTGATCTTTTTCTACTCATCATCACAAACATCCTGGGAGACGTGCAAATGTTTTTGTCGAATCTTCCCTCAGTCGCACACAAGTTGTGACGAGGCAGCGTTGACACCCTCTACAGTTTGAACAGGAACCTGGATGCTCATTTGGGCTGGTGAATGTATGAGCAATTACTGTTATCTATCCACACTGACTTGGTGCTACTAGCTAGCACAGAAATGTCACTATAAAATAGGGGTGCACAATTCTGGAAAGTTTAGCAAAGTTCATAGGAAAATCTCAAATTTGGCAAACAGTACAACTCCCTAAAATCTAGAGAAAAATCTGGAATCCTGGGGGACCAAAGCTGACGTCAGAATAAGAGAGAAGGAATGTCAAAAAAGAGGGAATAATAGTCCATCATCCCTCAATGTCAACAACATCCTGTTTGGAAAAGCGTTGGCCATCACCGCCCCGGCTATGTTTTTTAACGACCCAGAGCAGTGTACAGAACAGCTAGAAACCGACGAGACCCCCTCAGCACCCCCTCTTCCTCCTTCCTTCTCTCCTCTCTTCCATTCCGTGTTCGTTCTCTGTGTGCGTAGGGTCGTAAAAAACACGTTTTTTTGTCCGCTGGGAATTGAATGACCGCCACAGCCCTAGTGGGATCGCTCGTTAAACAAACTGCTTTAGGAGGGGCCGTGAGAGGAGATGAAAGGAGAACCCAGGCTGATGTCAGCGGGCTCCAGTCCTGATGGGGCGTCTGTGTGATGGAAACTCCCAGTTCAGGTACTGTTCCCTACCAACAACTGCGCGACTCAACTCCATCCCCTCCCTCCCCTCCCAAAACATTTTGTTTTGCCAGCTCCACAACCATATTTTTGTATTAGCTCCGGTACAAAAACAAATCTAAAATCAGTCACATTGATGGTGGTGGGTTGCCCGCTTCAACATCGGGTGAGGCATGAGGTTGGATATTCTATGACGTGGACGTATTCTTATTCTGGGGGACCAAAGCTGACATCAAAATAAGAGGGAATGAATCGAAAGCCAAGTCCATTATCCTTTATCCCTCACTGTAAACAACATCCCATTTGGAAAAGCGTTTGCCATCACCGCCGGGGCTGTTTTTTTAACGACCCAGAGGTGTGAAACAGAACAGCAGAACCGCTAACCGACAAGACCGCCTTAGCACCCCTGCTCATCACCTCCGCCTCCCTCCATCCCCCTCTCCTCTCTGCCATCCTGTGGTCCTTCTCTGTGCGACCAACCTGAATGTGGCTCTAATTGACGTGCGTAGTCGGACAAAAATCCTTGTTTTACGAGGGGGATCCCTCGTTAAACAAACAGCTTGAGGAAGGGCCGCTATGAGAGGATAGGGAAGGAGAAGAGAGAGGATAGGGAAGGAGAAGAGAGAGGATAGGGAAGGAGAAGAGAAAGGAGATAGGATAGGGAAGGAGAAGAGAAAGGAGAGAGGATAGGGAAGGAGAAGAGAAAGGAGAGAGGATAGGGAAGGAGAAGAGAAAGGAGCAGAATAGAAAGGAGAGGGGAGAGGAGAATAGAAAGGGGACGAGAGATGGAAGGAGAAGAGAGGAGGAGAAAGAAGATGAAAAGGTTGTCTGTGTGATGGACACTCCCTCGTTCATATTCTCCCTCTCTATCGCCACAGCCTCTCTATCTCAGGGAAACTCCCAGTTCAGTTATTGTTCCCTACCAACAACAGCACGACTCACAACCCCTCTCCTCACCCCTCCTCCATCCCCCCCAAAATGCTTTGTTTTGCCAGCCCCACAACTAGATTTTCTTATTAGCTCCTGACAAGAACAAATCTACAGTCACATTGATGGTGGTGGGTTTCTCCCTTCAACGTCAGGCGAGGCATGAGGTTGGACATTTTATGACGTCCAGGCAGGCTTTCTCTAGTTCGGGTTTCTGTTCATTTCCCAGGCATGACATTGAACATGGAGTATGGTGAAAAGAAACTGGGATAGTGTATCGTCACTCTGTTAAAGATGATGAGTTCCATAAGCTGTGTTTTGTTGGGTGATTTGGTATAAAGAGCTCTTTAATTCCCTACATCTGAATCAAACCAGTCCGAGGTCCTTGAACAAGGCATTTAGTACTCTCCCACCTCCTAAACTCCCTACCCTTGGTTGTGGATTCAGATTTATTAGGATCCCCATTAGCCGACACCAATGGCGGCAGCTAGTCTTACTGGGGTCCGACCACTCAAAAAATACAAAAAGAGGACCTGACTTACACTTTAGTCAGAGGGAGTTGATTCGTTTGTCTATTCCGTTAACAGTCCCAGTCCATTTAGCTCCTGTCACTAAAGAGAACAGAGGAGTAAACGCTGCAACAGGAAAACTGTGGGTTCTTGAGAAGGCTTTGTGATTCCTCTCTTCAAAGATATGAAGGGGGGAAAGCCTTTGTTACCCTTCGCTAGATGGCAAGAGGACAGTTGCTTCTTTACATGTCATTTCCTTTACAAATGTAAAGGCAATAAGGCCAACCACGTTATTTTGCTCAGGGCAATGCATTCAGTCCTTTTCCCCTTGGTTGGAATCCATTGATGTTCTTTAGAGTTGGGTCATCTGAAGTGGCTTGTTGGTAATAAATCATTCATGACTCGAGCATACTGGCTGTGTCCCATTCCACCAGATGCAGCTAAAGCTGACGTGGCGTTCCACCTTCGTACCACACTCATTGTATGCTACTTTCATTTTAACCAGTGGAATGGCAAACATCAAGCCTTCAACTACTTTACCACATTTAATTCAGTTACCCACGTGACATGGCCTGGATTTGAACCAACTAGATGAACTAACCAATAATTGGTCTACAAACTACTTATACTGAACAAAAATATAAAAACTCACCATGCAACAATTTCAACTATTTTACTGAGTTAGAGTTCATATAAGGACATCAATCAATTGAAATAAATTCATTAGGCTCTAATTTATGGATTTTACAGCCATGGGAGGGTCTGGGAGGGCATAGGCCCACCCACTTGGGAGCCAGGCCCAGACCATCAGAATGAATTTCCCCCCATAAAAACGGCTTTATTACAGACAGAAAAACTCCTCAGTTCATCAGCTGTCAGGGTGGCTGGCCTCAGCCGTTCCTGCAGGTGAAGAAGCCAGATTTGGAGGTCCTGGGCTGGCGTGGTTACATGTGGTCTGCGGTTGTGAGACTGGTTGGACATACTGCCAAATTATCTCAAATGACGTTGGAGGCGGCTTATGGTAGAGAAATGAACATAAAATGCCCTGGGAACAGCTCTGGTGGACATTCATGCACTCAGAATGCCAATTGCTCACTCCCTCAAAACTTGAGACATCTGTGGCATTGTGTTGTGTGACAAAACTGCACATTTTAGAGTTGCCTTTTATTGTCCACTGCCTAAGGTGCACCTGTGTAATGATCATGCTGTTTAATCAGCTTCTTGATATGCCACACCTGTCAGGTGGATGGATTATCTTGGCAAAGGAGAAATGCTCACTAAAAGGGATGTAAACTAATTTGAGCACAAAATTGGAGAGAAATAAGCTTTTTGTACATATGGAACATTCTGGGATCTTTTATTTCAGCTCATGAAACATGGGACCATCACTTTACATGGTGCGTTTATATTTTTGTTCAGTTTATAAACCTTTGACAACCCCCCCTTTATAAAGATATATGTGAAGTGTTTGAGGTCAGGATACCCTGTGAAAGTGACGGCTACTTCCACTTTATTCCGTTTCCCATGCCTTTTTGAATGGCCGTTGCGATTCTATCATCAAATTCATGAAAACGCAGTCATTTAAGATAGATATAAAATATGATTTTGAGGATGAATGTACTTCTACCAGACGCCCTTTATGAAGTTGTTGTGCTTGAAGACCATCATAAAAGAACAAGGCTGTGGGGGCAGTCACTTCCTGGTTACAGCTTATTAGCTTAGTCAAAAGCAGGTCTTGAGCTGTAGAGGGTATGATAAAGTAGCCTGGCTAAACCAGACTGAACGCTGTGCTCCCCATTGAGTGCAGCATTCAGTCTAGTTTAACCAGGCTGATGAAGTAGACCCTAGAGGTCAGGGCCCATATTCACAAAGCCTCTCAGAAAAGGAGTGCTGATCGAGGACCTGTCCATACAATCTTCTTCATTATTATCTAAAAGGCAAACGGATCCTAGATCAGCACTCCTACTCTGAGACTCTGTGGATATGGGCCAAGATGGTCAGGGGTGTTATAGTACCTGGGAAGCCCTGGAAGATGACTCTGTCCCCGGGCACGGCACCGCTGGGAGGGTCTAGAATCTCCACCTTGTCTGGGGAGCTGGCACACATCACCATGGCCTGGGACACCACGCCTCTCATCTTAGCTGGCTTCAGGTTGCACAGCAGCACCGCCATGCGATTCTGCATCTGGGGGGGGAGGAATCAGAGAAAAGGAAAAGGTTTACAACTATACTGAGATACAGAGACATTAAATACATATATTCAACATTCTTCTGACAGACAAGAGGACAAATTATTGAAATAAAGAACACATATTTTACTAGTAGAGAGAGATTAGGGAGCGCTGCTTTGACTCTGTACAAACCACACAGGGCATCTTACAGTGCGGTCTTCAGAATGAATGGCCTACTTTATGACTTGATTGGTTGAGAAGAGAAAACGTAGTAAAGAAAACACAAATTGGTGTGGTCTCCACTCTCAACCTCTTTGCAGTACTGTGGTTTTCAGAATCCTATTCACACAATTCCCCCATGTCCAATCTTGTCATGTAAAATGACTGCCTCCGGCAGCATATGGTTTGCGTGTATGGTGTGCTTTATTTAAAAAACCAAGAAGAGCGAGGCGAAAAAAAGCCATTATTCTTTCATGTCTCTGGAGTGACCTCGGAGGTTTACCCAAACTCTGAGAAGGCCAGAAGCCATTTCCAACAAAAGAGAAGAGGATGGAGAGAATACAGTGTCATGGTGCGTGTCACAGCTAGGAAAATAATGAGGTCTTCATTTTGGAAACATCCTTTTAAAAAGTAAATGTTGACATAAATCTGCATACATTCCCCTCAGTGTGACACATTGTTTTGACAGCCTTCTTGCAGCAGCTTTTCTCCCTCAAGCGCCATTTGCTTAGCGGGGAAAGAGTGTGTGTGTGTGTGTGTGTGTTCGGTGTGTGACGCCAGTTTTGTAAATCGGTCAGATGTGAGGACTACAGAAGTCAAGTTTTGTGAGTGTATGTCACAGCTCTACTCTCACCCTGTGATTATGCCATTTCCTCAATTGAGGGGCTGACATTCAAATTCATGTAATGGCAATGAGGCCTGAAATCACTTGTCAAAGGTTAAAACTGAACACAATCCAAACACGCTAGAATTTGAGTTTCCAAAGTTTCCTTATTCTGGCCAACGTACAAGGGACAAACATGTCAGGGCACTCAAATCAACACGCTGCCAGTGGGCCCTCTAACATCGCCGCCAGTGGGCCCTCTAACATCGCCGCCAGTGGGCCCTCTAACATCGTTGCCAGTGGCCCTCTACATCGCCGCCAGTGGGCCCTCTACATCGCTGCCAGTGGGCCCTCTACATCGCCGCCAGTGGGCCCTCTACATCGCCGCCAGTGGGCCCTCTACATCGCCGCCAGTGGGCCCTCTACATCGCCGCCAGTGGGCCCTCTACATCGCCGCCAGTGGGCCCTCTACATCGCCGCCAGTGGGCCCTCTACATCGCTGCCAGTGGAAGTGTTTAGCTTTTTACTCCTCATGTCGTTCTTCAAACTCCAGTATGTTCCTTGAAACAGGGAAGGCTCAATGTCTTGTATGCATGGTCTATCGTCACGTTGACTCTCACACAATGAATGACTTGACGAGAAAGGAAAAGTAACGATTCTGTTAACTGTGGGTTCTACTTGTCCAAATGCTGCTCGTCAAAGCCCCGGTGTGGAAGGAAGAAGGCTGCTCGTCAAGCCCCGGTGTGGAAGGGAGAAGTATGCTCGTCAAGCCCCCGGTGTGGAAGGAAGAAGGCTGCTCGTCAAGCCCCGGTGTGGAAGGAAGAAGTCTGCTCGTCAAGCCCCGGTGAGGAAGGAAGAAGGCTGCTCGTCAAGCCCCCGGTGTGGAAGGAAGAAGGCTGCTCGTCAAGCCCCCGGTGTGGAAGGAAGAAGTCTGCTCGTCAAGCCCCGGTGTGGAAGGAAGAAGTCTGCTCGTCAAGCCCCGGTGTGGAAGGAAGAAGTCTGCTCGTCAAGCCCCCGGTGTGGAAGGAAGAAGTCTGCTCGTCAAGCCCCCGGTGTGGAAGGAAGAAGGCTGCTCGTCAAGCCCCCGGTGTGGAAGGAAGAAGGCTGCTCGTCAAGCCCCGGTGTGGAAGGAAGAAGGCTGCTCGTCAAGCCCCGGTGTGGAAGGAAGAAGGCTGCTCGTCAAGCCCTGGTGTGGAAGGAAGAAGGCTGCTCGTCAAGCCCCGGTGTGGAAGGAAGAAGGCTGCTCGTCAAGCCCCCGGTGTGGAAGGAAGAAGGCTGCTCGTCAAGCCCCCGGTGTGGAAGGAAGAAGTCTGCTCGTCAAGCCCCCGGTGTGGAAGGAAGAAGGCTGCTCGTCAAGCCCCGGTGTGGAAGGAAGAAGGCATTCTCTTTAAATGACCAAAATGAAATCTAGTCATTGCAGGGACATGTGCTTGGACTGTCTTGGAGTCTCTGTGTAATTGACTACGGCTTATGACAAATGTCTCAGTGAAAAAGGTTATTTCAGTGGTGAAGAAACACTTCACAATTCAACACACTTCAACGACAGAACGTACATTAAAATGCAATAACAATGATTGTCAAACAAATGTAGGCCCAGGCTTAGTAATGTAGCAGAGAGCTACGGAACTACAAGTCTTACAATGAATGTATATAAAAATATAATAAAAAACGTCATTCCCAATTACTCTTCTCATAGAAGCATAGATATATGACTGCGACAGTGTTTGGGTACAAAGAGTCCAACGTACATGTGCTTTCATTTATAGGGATTATACATTGTCTATATTAAGCAGGATGTACAAAGACTCACTATGTTTTGGAGATGAATCAAAAGAGGCAAACCGAGAAAAGAGTTTGATTGTAAAGAGCAACTGGGGACTTCTGCTAGGTGAATAAGACTGCAAACAAATTACTTTTGCGTCTCAGAGACAAATGGTAAATTCCGGGGCAATAACTAACTAAAAACCAAGTCTGTGTGCAGAAACCTACGTCGTGGACATTAAAAAGCGTCACGTGAACCCTGACACAGACTACATTGGAGTAGTTACTTTACATGGGCTATTAAACCCAGAACAAGACCCTGGCTAGCCAGAGTTATAGCACCCGTGTGCCCAATAAAAACAGCTCCATTTATTGTAGTGAAAATAAGGCAAAAAAAACCCACAGTAGTGTTAAAACAGCAATCTTTAAAACCAATGTTATTTGACTACCAAAAGCATGTAGAGAGCTTTGTAGTCTACTAGGTCAGCCTCCGAAGTCTTCCTGAATGACCGTTAAGCTCCCAGTACCTGTTTAGTACAGTAACAGTCTTACTCTGTATGGTCATGGACAGACTGGGTTCCAGACACACAAAACATTCCAAAGGGGCATTTGTCTGGTAACAACCCGGTGAGTTGGTCTGGTAACAACCCGGTGAGTTGGTCTGGTAACAACCCGGTGAGTTGGTCTGGTAACAACCCGGTGAGTTGGTCTGGTAACAACCCGGTGAGATGGTCTGGTAACAACCCGGTGAGATGGTCTGGTAACAACCCGGTGAGTTGGTCTGGTAACAACCCGGTGAGTTGGTCTGGTAACAACCCGGTGAGTTGGTCTGGTAACAACCCGGTGAGTTGGTCTGGTAACAACCCGGTGAGTTGGTCTGGTAACAACCCGGTGAGTTGGTCTGGTAACAACCCGGTGAGTTGGTCTGGAAGCAACCCGGTGAGTTGGTCTGGTAACAACCCGATGAGTTGGTCTGGTAACAACCCGGTGAGTTGGTCTGGTAACAACCCGGTGAGTTGGTCTGGTAACAACCCGGTGAGTTGGTCTGGTAACAACCCGGTGAGATGGTCTGGTAACAACCCGGTGAGATGGTCTGGTAACAACCCGGTGAGATGGTCTGGTAACAACCCGGTGAGATGGTCTGGTAACAACCCGGTGAGATGGTCTGGTAACAACCCGGTGAGATGGTCTGGTAACAACCCGGTGAGATGGTCTGGTAACAACCCGGTGAGTTGGTCTGGTAACAACCCGGTGAGATGGTCTGGTAACAACCCGGTGAGTTGGTCTGGTATCAACCCGATGAGTTGGTCTGGTAACAACCCGGTGAGTTGGTCTGGTAACAACCCGGTGAGTTGGTCTGGTAACAACCCGGTGAGTTGGTCTGGTAACAACCCGGTGAGTTGGTCTGGTAACAACCCGGTGAGTTGGTCTGGTAACAACCCGGTGAGTTGGTCTGGTAACAACCCGATGAGATGGTCTGGTAACAACCCGGTGAGTTGGTCTGGTAACAACCCGGTGAGTTGGTCTGGTAACAACCCGGTGAGTTGGTCTGGTAACAACCCGGTGAGTTGCTCTGGAAGCAACCCGATGAGTTGGTCTGGTAACAACCCGATGAGTTGGTCTGGTAGCAACCCGATGAGTTGGTCTGGTAGCAACCCGATGAGTTGGTCTGGTAGCAACCCGATGAGTTGGTCTGGTAGCAACCCGATGAGTTGGTCTGGTAACAACCCAATGAGTTGGTCTGGTAACAACCCAATGAGTTGGTCTGGTAACAACCCGGTGAGTTGGTCTGGTAACAACCCGGTGAGTTGGTCTGGTAACAACCCGGTGAGTTGGTCTGGTAACAACCCGGTGAGTTGGTCTGGTAACAACCCGGTGAGTTGCTCTGGTAACAACCCGATGAGTTGGTCTGGTAACAACCCGGTGAGTTGGTCTGGTAACAACCCGGTGAGTTGGTCTGGTAACAACCCGGTGAGTTGGTCTGGTAACAACCCGATGAGTTGGTCTGGTAACAACCCGGTGAGTTGGTCTGGTAACAACCCGGTGAGTTGGTCTGGTAACAACCCGATGAGTTGGTCTGGTAACAACCCGGTGAGTTGGTCTGGTAACAACCCGGTGAGTTGGTCTGGTAACAACCCGGTGAGATGGTCTGGTAACAACCCGGTGAGATGGTCTGGTAACAACCCGGTGAGATGGTCTGGTAACAACCCGGTGAGATGGTCTGGTAACAACCCGGTGAGATGGTCTGGTAACAACCCGGTGAGATGGTCTGGTAACAACCCGGTGAGTTGGTCTGGTAACAACCCGGTGAGTTGGTCTGGTAACAACCCAGTGAGATGGTCTGGTAACAACCCGGTGAGTTGGTCTGGTATCAACCCGATGAGTTGGTCTGGTAACAACCCGGTGAGTTGGTCTGGTAACAACCCGGTGAGTTGGTCTGGTAACAACCCGGTGAGTTGGTCTGGTAACAACCCGGTGAGTTGGTCTGGTAACAACCCGGTGAGTTGGTCTGGTAACAACCCGGTGAGTTGGTCTGGTAACAACCCGGTGAGTTGGTCTGGTAACAACCCGATGAGATGGTCTGGTAACAACCCGGTGAGTTGGTCTGGTAACAACCCGGTGAGTTGGTCTGGTAACAACCCGGTGAGTTGGTCTGGTAACAACCCGGTGAGTTGGTCTGGTAACAACCCGGTGAGTTGGTCTGGTAGCAACCCGGTGAGTTGGTCTGGTAACAACCCGGTGAGTTGGTCTGGTAACAACCCGATGAGTAGGTCTGGTAGCAACCCGATGAGTTGGTCTGGTAACAACCCGGTGAGATGGTCTGGTAACAACCCGGTGAGATGGTCTGGTAACAACCCGATGAGTTGCTCTGGAAGCAACCCGATGAGTTGGTCTGGTAACAACCCGGTGAGATGGTCTGGTAACAACCCGATGAGTTGCTCTGGAAGCAACCCGATGAGTTGGTCTGGTAACAACCCGATGAGTTGGTCTGGTAGCAACCCGATGAGTTGGTCTGGTAGCAACCCGATGAGTTGGTCTGGTAGCAACCCGATGAGTTGGTCTGGTAGCAACCCGATGAGTTGGTCTGGTAACAACCCAATGAGTTGGTCTGGTAACAACCCAATGAGTTGGTCTGGTAACAACCCAATGAGTTGGTCTGGTAACAACCCGGTGAGTTGGTCTGGTAACAACCCGGTGAGTTGGTCTGGTAACAACCCGGTGAGATGGTCTGGTAACAACCCGGTGAGATGGTCTGGTAACAACCCGGTGAGATGGTCTGGTAACAACCCGGTGAGATGGTCTGGTAACAACCCGGTGAGATGGTCTGGTAACAACCCGGTGAGATGGTCTGGTAACAACCCGGTGAGTTGGTCTGGTAACAACCCGGTGAGATGGTCTGGTAACAACCCGGTGAGTTGGTCTGGTATCAACCCGATGAGTTGGTCTGGTAACAACCCGGTGAGTTGGTCTGGTAACAACCCGGTGAGTTGGTCTGGTAACAACCCGGTGAGTTGGTCTGGTAACAACCCGGTGAGTTGGTCTGGTAACAACCCGGTGAGTTGGTCTGGTAACAACCCGGTGAGTTGGTCTGGTAACAACCCGATGAGATGGTCTGGTAACAACCCGGTGAGTTGGTCTGGTAACAACCCGGTGAGTTGGTCTGGTAACAACCCGGTGAGTTGGTCTGGTAACAACCCGGTGAGTTGCTCTGGAAGCAACCCGATGAGTTGGTCTGGTAACAACCCGATGAGTTGGTCTGGTAGCAACCCGATGAGTTGGTCTGGTAGCAACCCGATGAGTTGGTCTGGTAGCAACCCGATGAGTTGGTCTGGTAGCAACCCGATGAGTTGGTCTGGTAACAACCCAATGAGTTGGTCTGGTAACAACCCAATGAGTTGGTCTGGTAACAACCCGGTGAGTTGGTCTGGTAACAACCCGGTGAGTTGGTCTGGTAACAACCCGGTGAGTTGGTCTGGTAACAACCCGGTGAGTTGGTCTGGTAACAACCCGGTGAGTTGCTCTGGTAACAACCCGATGAGTTGGTCTGGTAACAACCCGGTGAGTTGGTCTGGTAACAACCCGGTGAGTTGGTCTGGTAACAACCCGGTGAGTTGGTCTGGTAACAACCCGATGAGTTGGTCTGGTAACAACCCGGTGAGTTGGTCTGGTAACAACCCGGTGAGTTGGTCTGGTAACAACCCGATGAGTTGGTCTGGTAACAACCCGGTGAGTTGGTCTGGTAACAACCCGGTGAGTTGGTCTGGTAACAACCCGGTGAGATGGTCTGGTAACAACCCGGTGAGATGGTCTGGTAACAACCCGGTGAGATGGTCTGGTAACAACCCGGTGAGATGGTCTGGTAACAACCCGGTGAGATGGTCTGGTAACAACCCGGTGAGATGGTCTGGTAACAACCCGGTGAGTTGGTCTGGTAACAACCCGGTGAGATGGTCTGGTAACAACCCGGTGAGTTGGTCTGGTAACAACCCGATGAGTTGGTCTGGTAACAACCCGATGAGTTGGTCTGGTAACAACCCGGTGAGTTGGTCTGGTAACAACCCGGTGAGTTGGTCTGGTAACAACCCGGTGAGTTGGTCTGGTAACAACCCGGTGAGTTGGTCTGGTAACAACCCGGTGAGTTGGTCTGGTAACAACCCGGTGAGTTGGTCTGGTAACAACCCGATGAGATGGTCTGGTAACAACCCGGTGAGTTGGTCTGGTAACAACCCGGTGAGTTGGTCTGGTAACAACCCGGTGAGTTGGTCTGGTAACAACCCGGTGAGTTGGTCTGGTAACAACCCGGTGAGTTGGTCTGGTAGCAACCCGGTGAGTTGGTCTGGTAACAACCCGGTGAGTTGGTCTGGTAACAACCCGATGAGTAGGTCTGGTAGCAACCCGATGAGTTGGTCTGGTAACAACCCGGTGAGATGGTCTGGTAACAACCCGGTGAGATGGTCTGGTAACAACCCGATGAGTTGCTCTGGAAGCAACCCGATGAGTTGGTCTGGTAACAACCCGGTGAGATGGTCTGGTAACAACCCGATGAGTTGCTCTGGAAGCAACCCGATGAGTTGGTCTGGTAACAACCCGATGAGTTGGTCTGGTAGCAACCCGATGAGTTGGTCTGGTAGCAACCCGATGAGTTGGTCTGGTAGCAACCCGATGAGTTGGTCTGGTAGCAACCCGATGAGTTGGTCTGGTAACAACCCAATGAGTTGGTCTGGTAACAACCCAATGAGTTGGTCTGGTAACAACCCGGTGAGTTGGTCTGGTAACAACCCGGTGAGTTGGTCTGGTAACAACCCGGTGAGTTGGTCTGGTAACAACCCGGTGAGTTGCTCTGGTAACAACCCGATGAGTTGGTCTGGTAACAACCCGGTGAGTTGGTCTGGTAACAACCCGGTGAGTTGGTCTGGTAACAACCCGGTGAGTTGGTCTGGTAACAACCCGATGAGTTGGTCTGGTAACAACCCGGTGAGTTGGTCTGGTAACAACCCGGTGAGTTGGTCTGGTAACAACCCGATGAGTTGGTCTGGTAACAACCCGGTGAGTTGGTCTGGTAACAACCCGGTGAGTTGGTCTGGTAACAACCCGGTGAGATGGTCTGGTAACAACCCGGTGAGATGGTCTGGTAACAACCCGATGAGTTGGTCTGGTAACAACCCGATAAGTTGGTCTGGTAACAACCCGATGAGATGGTCTGGTAACAACCCGGTGAGTTGGTCTGGTAACAACCCGGTGAGTTGGTCTGGTAACAACCCGGTGAGTTGGTCTGGTAACAACCCGGTGAGATGGTCTGGTAACAACCCGGTGAGATGGTCTGGTAACAACCCGGTGAGATGGTCTGGTAACAACCCGATGAGTTGGTCTGGTAACAACCCGATGAGTTGCTCTGGAAGCAACCCGATGAGTTGGTCTGGTAACAACCCGATGAGTTGCTCTGGAAGCAACCCGATGAGTTGGTCTGGTAACAACCCGATGAGTTGGTCTGGTAACAACCCGGTGAGATGGTCTGGTAACAACCCGATGAGTTGGTCTGGTAACAACCCGATGAGTTGTCTGACTGACACAGGCCTTGTGTGAATACTTGACATTATGAGGCTCTTTGGCTGCGTTTAGACAGGTAACCCAATTCTGAACTTTCTTTCACAAATTTGTCATTTGACCAATCACATCAGATCTTTTCACATCGGATCTTATTCAGAGCTGATCTGATTTTTCAGAGCGGATCTGACATTTGGTTGGGCAGTAGCCGGTGTTAGACTGTGTTGGTACTCGGCTGTGCATTCCAGTACCTGATCTATGGGTATGTGCTTGACCAGCCCGCTGACCACCGTCCTGGGGGCTGCCTCTCCCACGTCCACCTGCTCCACATAGAGTGAGTCGGCGTCCGGGTGCTTCTCGGCCGTGACGATGCGTCCCACCCTCATGTCCAGACGCGACACGTCCACCTTAGCCTCCTCCTGGGGGGCCGCAGGCTTCTTCTCTCCCTTCTCTGTGATAGAACACAAAGAGAGGAAAGGGTTAAACCACACACACACACACACACACACACACACACACACACACACACACACACCACTATGAACTTGTAGTTAAGTCAGTAGTAAAGTAGCTCTTGACAAAGCTATGGTCCTCTGTAGCTGTGTGACTGTGGTCCTCTGTAGCTGTGTGACTGTGGTCCTCTGTAGCTCAGTTGGTAGAGCATGGTGCTTGCTACGCCAGGATAGTGGGTCTGATTCCCAGGACCAAACCGTACGTAAAATGTATGCAAGCATGACTAAGTCGCTTCGAATAAAGGCGTCTGTTCAAATGGTATATATTATATAAGCTACAATACAGGCTCTGCCACAGCAGGTATAGTATTCTGGACTGGGTTCAGGGATGGCATACTGACTCCCTGCCTTTATTACATTAAAGGTCCAGCAGAGAATATATTTTTTCCAGGCATCTAATGCAAGACTTCTTTGAGATTATGTTCAGCCCACTGCTATGGTAGTGTTCCCTGGGGACTCATTAGGATCCATTTGAACCTAGTCTGTGTGGAAACTATGCTGAGTGGTTCAGCCATCTTGACTGTTCTGATCCAATTTACCCCAAAGTGAAAACAAATCTGCGCTGCATTTTTGACTGATCACCGCAGGCGTTAAATAATAGTACATTTACTTTTCCACAACTCACCAGAATTCTGAGGAGACTTAAAGCAAATACCAATATCAATACCCACTGCTAAAACATAGTCCCCGACACGCTTTGCACGGATACTAGGGTGTTGTAGCGCTTCCAGACGCTTCCAATGATATGGGGTGGATAGTATGAAGTGGTCTCGTCTCCTAGTCTTGTCTCCTTCATTTCTTTCCTAGATGGTGAGAACCTTCCAGTTGGGAGCTCGACTCCTCTATTGCTCAAACCAACAACCTACTGGTCCGCTTCTCTAACCTCTGGGCTACCTACTTAAAAACTACTTAAAAACGTATGCAATGATACGAAAACAGCGTATTGATGTGTGACATCATCCGCTTGGCCCCTGAGCAGCAGTGCACCACACCGCGGGCCGGCTGATTTATTTGATTGACAGGCGATGATTGTTTAGATGAGGTGCGAACACAGTCACATCAAAGGCTTTGTGTGGAAACGAGGATATCCACACGTACTAAAACAAATCAATCCGCAACAGTGGAGATAAAAAAAACAAACAGTATCAGATATTTACTGCTCTGTTTTCCATTGACATCTGGCAGTCAGAAAAGCCAGATACAAACCGGTTCAGTCTACATCGCAAAGCATTCTCTTCTTCTCTGAATTATAACCCTGTAAATCATCTGGGGAAGATCATTCCCAATTTGTTGCCGTGACAGTTAATTAGTCCAGATGAGTTTGACGTCTGAGTGGAACGAGGCTTCGACTGATTTATTGTAAATAGAATATAATTTGAACAATAAACCAAAAAAAGTTCAATCATTTAGCTGGAAACACGTTTTTAGATCTAATATCGACACTGAGGAAATGAACCGCATGTTATATTATACTACATTAGAGCATCTCTGGTTTAGCCCTGGGGAGGATGTGCAAAGCCTCAAGATGAATGGCATCGACAAAATATAAACATCCAAACCGGAATTCTGCCCGTCTCTCATTACAGCGTTGACACTTCTGCTAAGACTATTCTCTCATCACTGAAACAAGTTCAAACATTGTTTTATTAAAATCATTAAGGTTAAAAATCTACTTTGGGATAAATCACAGAAAGGTTTGGAAGAAAGATCATTTGTTTTGGGAAAAGGCCTGTCTGTATTGTTGGAAATTGAAACGTTAGGCCAAAGCTTGAAACGGATCCCCTTTATTTGCAGATTCCCCTTGCGCCTTTCGTCCATTATCGCCAGATAGTAGAAATGCAGATGGAGAATACCTGCCTGGGAAATCACAAATGGCCATTAAAGTACAGACAGATCGCTGCATCCAGCCAGGCATTGATGGAAACTCTGGATCTAAGACAAGGGCTTGTGTTCCAAATGGAAAGAAATGTCAGAGAAGTACAGACAAAAAAAAAACATCCCAAAGCTAAATCATGGAGCATTTCAACTCAAATTGTCATTGAAGAGGCGCTTAGGCCTACTTCAATTTTTGCTGACAATTCGAAAAACCCCAAATTTGACATATTTCACTTTAGTGTGGTGGAACGTTGAGGGGTTTGACAATTATGAGTGTGTGAAATCCCAGATGTGGAAGGGCCCTGCAATTTCAACAACAAGTCACTTCTTGCTTTGCTTTACCCCTTTTCTCTGGTTTATTTTTCTTGCCCTCGCTGTTTTTGGGAGGGGGGCTGGCAGTGGCAACAGGAGAGGTGGAGGACCTTGCTGGGGACGAGGGCTGAGGAGGTGTGGACTTGGAGGCACACTGGACACTCGAGTCTCCTGCTGTTGGCATGGCCACCTCCCTCACTGCAGAAGGAAAAAACAGAGAGAAGATGAATTGAATAGTTTTATCCAAAAGAGGCTCTATTCCGTCTGTAAAGCTGAACCATTACAGATGTCACAAAACAAACTTAAAAGGTCATTTCCGATTGAGCCGACATAAGCAGCGTTTACCATGAATGCAGTCTCCACTAAAATAGGAACATTGCCTTTAAATTTCAAACCCGCTGTGAAGCCGAATTTCCACGATGCAAATTGAATAGAGCCCTTAAACTCTGGTCTAATAGCCACATTAGCATACAATATTGGACAGATGCTAAGTGGTATGCTAGTATGGATATTGGAATGTTGCCTTACAGTTGACAGTGATACATGAATGAAGTACATCTGGCCCATGCGGGAATTGAACCCAGAACCCTGGGGTTGCCGGCACTATGCTCTAACTAACCCACTGAGCCATGAGTGAGGATATTCAACTCCAGTGACAGCAGTACTGCTGGTTTTATTTTGATGCTACTGGTTAGAATCCAGGGGACTGGTTTGTAACGTGGAGATCTGAGGCTGATTATAAGGGAAGGATAAAAACCAGCAGAACTGGAGTTGAACGCTCCTCTGCATTACTGTTCAGATAGGCTGTACGATACTGTAGCAAGTTCCAATACACAATATATCTACAGGTTGGCTATTTTGCTTTTGAGCCCAGAGGCATTAACATCCTTTTTCACACTACTGAGCCAAGTCATACTGAGCTGGCCTGGCTATGCATCCACCATAGTTGCTGGAATCCTTCAGGAAAGAATAAAATATCCGAACCAGGGCAGTATGTTTTGGGTGGGTACGATAGTATGAAAGGGGTATAACGAAGCCATCCACCCTGACAGATGGTACTCTGAATTGAGAATGACGGCGAGGGATCGTTGGATATGAAGGCTCTTCATTGAGCTGTACTTTGCCTAATTAGTTTCAGTAACATAATTCTGCTTAATGATAGAGAAAACCTTATTTATAGACCCAATGGGAGGAAAGACCAGCCTCCTAAAGCTTGTTTTGATTGGAAAATGACAGCGTCCATGGCAATTCGGAAAACAAGAAAATATAGTTTTAAATCTCCTCAATCAATCTCCAGATTGAGATTGGGTGGGGAACCCATTATTTCAGGTTGAAGTTTGGACGTAAAGTCATACTTTATCCACGTTTTAATTCTAATGTTGAGAGCTGAGGTTCAGAACTTAAACGGTTTACCTTTAAAACAACATGGTGATTATAACCTTTTAAAAATGCTGTCGTTCTCTGTTGCTCAAAATGCCCAAACACCCATGAAGGTCTTCACTTCACGTCAGTCAGTCATCTCCATAACAAAACGGTGATTTAGCTTATTTCACAGTATCACAGAGCCCCATTGAAACAAACACCAAAAATAAACAGCGGAATTGGAAACGTGGAAAAACGTAACATAATCCTGCAGTCCTTTTCACACACATTCCTGAGCGCTCCAAAAACAACATGTAGAGATAGCCTTTTGATGAGGGCTACATTGCCTATTTGTACGAATCCTCTGGTTTCTTACCACCTAGTTCTCCTCTCTGGAAGCCATTACTGACGTGTTAATGATCACAGAGACTGTTTGCCCTTGTATGTTAATGCATGACAGAGGCGCGATATCACAACAGGGTTGTAGTACGCCGCCAGTCACGCAGACGGCATGCCGTTTGATTTTGGCAGTTGGGGGGTGTTGCCTAGTACCCCCCCATCATGGCTCTAACGATGGACATACTTGGGCACTTGAGTTCAATTATTTGTTTGAACTTTGATAGTAAAAGAAAAAAAAGGTCTGGTTGTAATATTAGAATGAGACGAGAAGGCATTTTATTAAGATCTAGGACTGTTACTAATACAGCTAAACAAACAATGTGTCGCTAATGACTTGCCTCAGACACAGTCAACCACTCAAGTGTGAGAACTTTACCCTACAGCTATAGCTATGTGGTTGATAACATCAAGGCCGTACCAAAGGAATGGCGCCTGTTCTTTGAAGAACGAGGTTCCCCTCAGGAAAAATTAAGTTCCTCTCAATCGCAGTCTGAACAGCATCAGTATTTAATCTCAGAGGAGGTCTTAGCAGACGTTAAACAGGATGTGACAGAGGACGGAACACTGTCACCAACAAACGACGTACCTCCTCTGCTCTGCTCCTTCTCCAGCAGTGTTTGCTTCAGTTGCTCGATGTCCCTCTTCAGCTTGGTGTTCTCCACCATCAGTTTCTTCTCTTCTCTGACGGTGGCCTGCACCTCTATGTTCAGACAGAAAGCTCCTGTCAGACTTTTATAGGGCCAAACATGTATCATTTCGTTTTAGCCTACAGCTTCTTTCCCTCCCCAACTTTGGCTTTAAAGCGTTTCTCCAGCTAGGCTACTTTGCCCTGAGAATGTGAACTCATGTAGAGTTGAGGTCAAACTCAAAAAATGATTGTCTTTTTAGAAGGAATTTCAACAACTTGAGGAATATATTTGACCCCATACTCTGCTTGAGATTGAGTGTACACATGCTTCTCTATTAGAGGTCGACCGATTATGATTTTTCAACGCCGATACCGATTATTGGAGGGCCAAAAAAAACAGATACCGATTAAATCGGACGATTTCTATTTATTTATTTGTAATAATGACAATTACAACAATACTGAATGAACACTTATTTTAACTTAATATAATACATCAATAAAATCAATTTAGCCTCAAATAAATAATGAAACATGTTCAATTTGGTTTAAATAATGTAAAAACAAAGTGTTGGTAAAGAAAGTAAAAGTGCAATATGTGCCATGTAAGAAAGCTAACGTTTAAGTTCCTTGCTCAGAACATATGAAAGCTGGTGGTTCCTTTTAACATGAGTCTTCAATATTCCCAGGTAAGACGTTTTAGGTTGTAATTATTATAGGACTATTTCTCTCTATACCATTTGTATTTCATTAAACTTTGACTATTGGATGTTCTTATAGGCACTTTAGTATTGCCAGTGTAACAGTATAGCTTCCGTCCCTCTCCTCGCTCCTACCTGGGCTCGAACTAGGAGCACATCGACAACTGCCACCCTCGAGGCAGCGTTACCCATGCAGAGCAAGGGGAACAACCACTCAGTCTCAGAGCGAGTGACGTTTGAAACGCTATTAGCGCGCATCCCACTAACTAGCTATCCATTTCACATCGCTGACAAGGTAAAAATCTGTCGTTCTGCCCCTGAATGAGGCAGTTAAACCCCCAGTTTCCTAGGCCGTCATTGAAAATAAGAATGTGTTCTTAACTGACTTGCCTAGTTAAATAAATATTAAATAAAAAGGTGTAAAATAAAAATAAAAATAAAACAATCGGCCAAATCGGTGTCCAAAAATACAGATTTCCGATTGTTATGAAAACTTCAAATCGGCCCTAATTAAATCGGCCATTCCGATTAATCGGTCAACCTCTAATCTCTATGTTTGCCTGTGTCTGTGTGTGTCTCTGTGTGGTTGCACGCTTTTGGTGTCTCTTACTGGCTTTCTCCTTGAGCAGCTGGACCTGCTGTTTGAGGTAGTCTATGATGTGGTCGGCCTCGGCTGCCCGCTGTTCCAGCCTCATCACGGAGGGAGTGTGACCCGACATCTTGACCAGTTGTAGGGAGCGTGTTACTAGGAACCTAGAACCAGAAAACAAAACCTACCAGTGAGAAAGAACCACAGGTATTTACAGTACAAGACACACTTGAAACAGAGACATTCTGGAATTTGGGAAAGCAACCCCAACACAAGGCACAATGAGAAATAGAGAATGAGAAATATAATTGTGGCAATCCACCTATCAGTTAAATGGAAAAGTATGTTCTAAGAATTATATTTCTGTGCTACAGTACAGCACAGACATTTAAAACATGAGGGATGTAATATATATGCTCATATCATCAGGGAACCTGGGAAGTTGGAAGCATCCCAAAGACAAGACAACCACAAGAGAATCCCAGGTTGCTGCTACAGCACACAGGCATGTTAGCTCATAATAATAGAGCATGTGGGACATCTGCCTGGCATATTCAAGAGGCTGGCTTCCTTCCACAAGCAATGCAGAGATAATCAAATCTCATTTTATTTGTCACATTCGCCGAATACAACAAGTGTAGACTTTATTGTGAAATGCTTACTAACGAGCCCTTTCCAACAATGCAGGTCAAAAGTAGGAAAATTAACAAATGGATAAAAAGAAAGTAGTAACACAATAAAATAATGAGGAGATGCGCGCACACACACACACACACACACAACCGGTACCGAGTAGTTGGGGTGATTGATTGAGGTAATATGTACATGTAGGTTTGGTTAGGGGATTGATTGAGGTAATATGTACATGTAGGTTTGGTTAGGGGATTGATTGAGGTAATATGTACATGTAGGTTTGGTTAGGGGATTGATTGAGGTAATATGTACATGTAGGTTTGTTATGGGATTGATTGAAGTACAAGGTACATGTAGGTTTGTTATGGGATTGATTGAAGTACAAGGTACGTGTAGGTTTGTTATGGGATTGATTGAAGTACAAGGTACATGTAGGTTTGTTATGGGATTGATTGAAGTACAAGGTACATGTAGGTAGGGGGTGAAAAGCTGAAAATTAATAATCAGGGGATAGAATGTTGATAGCCATAAAAATAAGTCAATAAATGAGCTTATCCCTTCTTTTCCCCCTCCCTCGATCATTCCCCCTCTCTGGCAATTTGGAAGGAGGGAGCTGTTTCTTCTCAGTGCAGAGTCTGGAAACCAAAAAATTGTCTCGACAAGCTCCAGGTCAACTCGGTCAAACCAAATTATTCAATGACACAGCAAAAAAAGCTAAACCATATGACAATAAATGAAATAAACTGTTTTTTCTTTTTACATGTATTTTTTTCTCTCTTTTTGTTCTTTGCTCAGTTTTTTTCCTTTACAGGCACAAATGGGAAAATCACATTGTAGACATCATCGGCGACGTGTGTGTTTGGTTTTAGGGATACTTTTAAAGTTCAAAAGGGAACAAACAACAGCCTCGTGCCACTCAACCAAAATGCAGCTGGACGAGGGCTTTTAGGGCTTTTCTTGTAATGTGTAATGTGCCTTGGACATGTACAGGCTTTGGCAATCCTCTCCCATTGACAAAGGAAAGGAAAAGAGAGGGATTTTTACAAGGGCTCAGGCGAAAAAGGAGGAGAAGAAAACCTCCAACACATAGGCCTAGTACAGGGTGGCGCTGGAAAACAACAGCTGGAGCGAGATGAAAACAAAACAAAAAAAAGTCAGGGATGAGGAAATTAGAAACACAAAAAGAGCTGGAGTTGATAATATAGGGGATCAAAGAAGTTTGTTTGCTCGAAGGCTTGGAATCGATTTAACTGGGCTCTGTGGTGAAAGATTTTACGAGCGCCACTATAGGGCTGTTTTCATTTGTAGAACTCCTGAAAATGAGCCCCGGGGCTGGGGCGGTGGGGCCTTGCCGAGCCACCTCTGACAGCACCCCAGGCCTGGCCTCCAGGCAGAAACAAGGAGTCCCCCAGGGGTCAGTATCCCTACCGTGGACATTGGACAACACTGCAGAGCAGATAGCTTAACAGAGGAGTTGATCATAACTGGCTCTGGATGTCATTCAATTCACAAGACTGCACAAGGTTGGAACTAAAACTGCTTTGAGAGTAATTTTCCATCTCATAGTTTTTTTCTGCACCTAGCAAATTTCAGGCCCGCGGAGCGAAAATTTGAAAGTTGCGAAAATTATGTGAAACTTCCGGCGCGAGTTTATTGTGAACACTGAGGTGGTACCCACTTTAAGTTACAGTTTTAGCAGTCCGAGGTGAGCTGCACGCGGGCACATTGGTTGAGAGGATAAAACATAACAATCATCACTTCCAACTCAAAGTCTATACAAGTCTAGACCTGGCTCCAAAACCACTTCTACTCTGCAACTGAAACATTGAACACTCCACTAACTTCGGTTGTTAGGACACCAGTATCGTGATACTCAGCGGTATCATGGCAAAGAAACAGAAGAGGAAGCGGATTGAATTTCCTGTGGAAAACAGTCCTAATGTTGATAACAAGCAGCTTGATGTTGTCACCCAGAATCATGTTTCTTTTCCAGCCTGGAGCACACCATATTTGACATACAGTAGATTTTTAAATTAAAGGACCACAGAGTAAGTCTGCTTTGTGTTTTCCTTGTTGCCATGGAGAATCAGGTATTGTAGTATCACTACCAGTAATAGTGTCACTAGCAGTAATATCCTAGTATTGGGAGGGTGGGATGGAGAGCGAAACCAAAGAGGACTAGGGGAGATTGGTACTCACGTGACAGACAGATAGCAGCTGTCAAATCATATCCCTTTCCTGTCGGCATCTACTATATGACTGGTGTCCTATTAATATCATATCAAATGTTTTTTGTCACATGCTTTGTAAACAGGTGTAGACTAACAGCGAAATGCTTACTTACGGGCCCTTCCCAACAATGTAGAGAGAGAAAAAATAGAAATAATAGAAAAATAATAATATACAATGAGAAATGATAACTTTGCTATATGCACAGGGTACCAGTACCCGAGACGATGTGCAGGGGTACGAGGTAGTTGAGGTAGATATGTACATATAGGTAGGGATAAAGTAACTAGGCAACAAGATAGATAATAAACAGTAACAGCAGCATATGTGATGAATCAAAAAGGGTCAATGCAGATAGTTAAATAGTTTACCAAACTGGACTAACTATTTAGAAGTTTTATGGCTTGAGGGTAGAACCTGTTCCGGGTCATGTTGGTCCCAGACTTGGTGCATCGGTACCGCTTTCCGTGCAGTTTCAGAGAGAACAGTCTATGTAGGCATTTGAATGTCAAGGAGCAACAACCAAATAGCCAACGCTCGGGAGTCTTGACTAACTTAACATCAGAAGACAGAATGATGAATAACTTATTGGTCAGCTGGTGGCCAATATAATATAGCCTAGTCTGATATTAAACTGTACCTTGTTCCAGTTCTCTATAGGAAGGTCTAAGAGACGAAATGCCAAAGAAATGTTTGACTCATCCCGAAAGTTTGTTTTTCTTTTCACCTCATTTAGGGGAACATGGACAACACAATGGACACAATACCATCTTCAAGGAATAACCCAGGTGTTGGATGATTGGCCTTGTACAAGTAGGAGCTAGCTCTGTTTTCCCAGTTGGGTGATAGGCCTTGTACAAGTAGAAGCTAGCTCTGGTTTCCCAGTTGGGTGATAGGCCTAGTACAAGTAGAAGCTAGCTCTGGTTTCCCAGTTGGGTGATAGGCCTAGTACAAGTAGAAGCTAGCTCTGGTTTCCCAGTTGGGTGATAGATAGGCCTTGTACAAGTAGAAGCTAGCTCTGTTTTCCCAGATGGGTGATAGGCCTAGTACAAGTAGAAGCTAGCTCTGGTTTCCCAGTTGGGTGATAGGCCTTGTACAAGTAGAAGCTAGCTCTGTTTTCCCAGTTGGGTGATAGGCCTAGTACAAGTAGAAGCTAGCTCTGGTTTCCCAGTTGGGTGATAGGCCTTGTACAAGTAGAAGCTAGCTCTGGTTTCCCAGTTGGGTGATAGGCCTTGTACAAGTAGAAGCTAGCTCTGTTTTCCCAGTTGAGTGAAAAGCATAATAAGCAAGAGACCTCAAAGTATGTGTACCCTTTCATCTGTCTTTGGGGAACAGTGACAACAGAAGTACTAAGGCATTGTGTGGTAGTAGAAGTAAGCCTAGGTCCTCCTCTGTTTTCCGTCCTTCACCTCCCATCCCGGTGTGGTGGCGGTGAACACCCATCAGGGCATGACCTAGTGTACCAGCCTCACTTAATTAAGGGTGCGTTTGTAAATTCACTCTGGAGCGGCAGAGAGAGCCTGGGCGGTTGTAAATTCAGAGTGTTGTCAGATTGTCCATTGTTAAATTTGTCATTATCAAGTGCTCAAGACGCTCGAAACAGAGCGCATTTTAGAGCAGAGCGTCCAGAGTGAATTTACAAACACACCCGTTAGTCTCCACTGTGAGGGGTGTGTGTAGATGAGATGAAACACCAGGCTGTCTGCGAGGCAATGAGAACAGTGTGGACCACAGCAGGCCAGCAGAGATCTGAACACTTTAAAAGGGACCAAGGCTTTTCTTATGAGGACATACATCAGGTGCAGCTTTCAACTGCGGCTTGGCCTTTCCATCACTCTCTCACTGGCTGGCTTTTTTGCGGTCATAATGTCATCACTCAATAGGCATTGGCTTTGAAAGACGTGGATGGGGTCAAAAGAGTCAGTCACAGCACCAGTTGGCTGTGTTGCCCAATAGAGGCATAGTATAACCCGTCACTTACTGAATGGGAGCTGGATTTTTAGCAATAATACAACCAATAGGTTAATTGTTTGTCCAAAGTGTTTTGGGCATTTCAAGTCCATTGATGCACCTGATGCGTCAATCTAAGTAACATAAGAAAAAAAATGTAAAGCCCCATCAAAGTCCGCCAGTTTAAGCTAGAGCTATCAGGGTGGCGTCTCCATCCACCGCATCCGTTCATGTCGGCCTTCCGCATCTGTGGTGGAAGGTGGCAGACCTACAGCACTGTTTGTCACAAACCTTATTCTTTACGATTTATTTTTTGGACTTTATTTTTTTACATTCATGAATGTGTTATTCAATGTGTTTCTATGGGCTATTGTAGTAAAGTTCAAATTCAATATTTATCAGATCATTTAAAAATATTTTTCCAGATACCTAAAGTCATCCTAAAATTAAAAATCAAACAGCTGAATGAAACATGGTATGACCTTCTTAAAACAATTCCACGTTAGCTTATTACAACGGCTTAGACTTTAATGGAAATAACTGATGCACTGTATGGTCTACTTCTGGTACTGATATTCACATATATAATGATGGGAGCACTTGCAGTAAAATGTTTCTGACTGCTCTCTGAACAGATCAATCACTTGATAGATTAGAATAATTTGGGACAATAATGGGGTTGTTTTTGACAGAAACCAGTGCTTTGCATGACATTCTCCAATTGTTTTAATGTTGTGGTTCTGTCCAAGACAGTTCTGGCTGGGACTAGGGACATTCTTGTTACTTACATGCCTTCACAGCCTCTACTGTACTTTGACACTTGGTGAGCCTATTTTTTGTAACTAGGTAGTTCTGTTCATTAATGTTTGAAAAGACAGTTGCTGACAAGGCTACCTAGCTTTGGGACACAACATCGGGAGACTGTATTGGGGTGTGTTCATTAAATTCACTCTGGAGTGCCAGAATGTGCTCTGTGCGTTTGTAAATTCAGATTGCCCATACGTAAATTCAGAGCGTTTCACTCTCGGAGCGTTCAGATCGCACACTGGACGCTCTGGCCGAGGAGTAGGGTTGATCTGACCGTACCGTCCATAACTGATGTTGGTGAACGTAAGGAAAACTACTGGGGAATATCCAACTATAGCCGGATTTCCTGTCAACAAAAACACATGTATAATCTCTAGGAACTCTACTTACCAGACGTAAAGTGAAATGTGTCCCTCGCTATCAAATGTACATTTGAGCCCAACTTTTGCCCAAACCGCAACATATTCCTGCTGCGTAAGACAGCATGAAGTGCGTGGTCTAATGGCAGCCCGCTGTCAAAATTCACAAGAATTTGGTCTGATTTTGACAACAACAAAAAATATTCTGACATGTATTTCATAGCAAGGTCCACATTTCACTTTTATGTCTGGTAAATGAAGTTCCTAGAAATTATACATATGCTTTTTTTGACAGGAAACGTGTGCACATGCCGGCTAACGTTAGTTATATAGTTGTATCTGTGGTGAAATAACAGTATTAACGTTAGCTAGCTCAGTTTAGCAATAGGGGTTGCATCGTTCTAACTCTAAAATACCAATAATTCAGAAATAACTGGCCGATTTGAAAAATATACTAAAGATCAGAAATAAACATGCATTCAACTTACATCAAACTGTTACCGTCTGCCTGTGACCGACACGTTTCGAATACCCACAGCTGTTCGAGAAAAGACCCACGTAGCCCCATGCGCAGTGTCACTGGTCTGCATACCATCTGGCTAGTTCGGGCCTTCTAGCATGCGATCTCTATCCATATGATTAGACATTTGATATATGCGCCGCAGTTGCACAGTTTATACCATTAGTTTTTTTTGGGATAACTTGCTATTGCCTGCGTAACCAGTAAATGTATACATTATTTGACATTCAGAAGCAATTAGTAAAATACATTTCGAGCGAATACAAAATAAAAACATAGCAAGAATCGTACTACGAATGTTTGGTTATTTTTGTAAAAACATTGTTTATGAGATTTGATCAGGCATAGAAAATAAAGACATGCAGATAAAGTAAGATACCTGTTATATCCTTTGGTTTGTCAAAATTAACACTAAGCAATAGATACATTTAACCAAAAGCTACTAACACCGGTAGATTGGTAAGCAAGGTCGCAATGTTTACAAATCATTTTGACAAGCTGAGTTTCGTCGCTGAAAATCGACGTAATCGGTCACGTTATCTCTCAGCTGCTCATAACATCCCGTGAAAGAGAAGATTATGCAAAATAAAATACAAATAAAATCTACGGTCAGAATTTTTGGGATATGAGGACAGACGTTCACTAAACGTAAGTGTTCATTCAAATTTCGAAAAGTCGTTGCAGTTTTATTCATTCAAAGATTTCAGCATACTGCGTCCCTTATTGTACAAGCTAACTGCAGCACTGACGCTAGTTTTCGATTTAGTTAGCTGCCTGTATCCACTTCTACTGTATACAAACCGGTTATATGCCTCCCTAAATACACTATTAGGTAATGCTTGTACAAGATGACAAAGTAAATGAAGTGGATATGAAATTGTGTGGTAACCATTCTTTTGTGTTATCTGAAATTATTTCTGCGTTTAAAAGCTGTGATATAACTTGTATTTTAGCTACATTGCACCTGTTGTGTTTAGATATAGTTTCAAATTAAAATGAGTGTTTGTAAACATGAACAAACTGTTCATCATTTGTTTCACTGCCTCTAATGTCTCTGTGTTTTCCATAGGGTGTGTGGGTTGGTGGAGCTGTCAACTGTCTGAAGTGGACACTGGAGCAGTGAGCAGTCATGAGGCCACTGAGAGACGCCCAGCTAGGGGCCTTCACCTTCTTTGCCTCGGCTCTCCCCCACGATGTGTGCGGGAGCAACGGCCTCCCCCTCACCCCCAACTCCATCAAGATCCTAGGCCGCTTCCAGCTGCTCAAGACCATTTCCCACCCCAGGCTCTGCCAGTACGTAGACATCTCCAGAGGGAAGCATGGTAGGACTACGCATCTCTGTCTGTTTGTCAATGGGTATTTTGGGTCCTATTCTTGATACAGTGAAAATACATCACTCCCTCAACCTAACCTTCCTTGGAGTAAAAGTGAATCTGAATGCACAGAATACACCAATGGTAAAGCACCGATATAGCACTTAAATAGGCCTACCTGGAATGGTGAAAGATCCAATCAAATTTTAATGCGAGTGTAGATGTTAATGCAAGTGTAGCGAAATGCTTGTGCTTCTAGTTCCGACCGTGCAGCAATATCTAACAAATAATTAATCAATTCCCCAACAACTACCTAATACACACATCTAAAGGGGTGAATGAGAACATGTACATATAAATATATGGATGAGCGATGGCCGAGCCGCATAGGCAAGGTGCAATAGATGGCAGAAAATACAGTATATACATATGATATGAGTAATGTAAGATATGTAAACATTATTAAAGTGCCATTGTTTAAAGTGACTAGTGATCCAGTGATTGGGTCTCAGTGTAGGCAGCAGCCTCTCTGAGTTAGTGATTGCTGTTTAGCAGTCTGATGGCCTTGAGATGGAAGCTGTTTTTCAGTCTCTCTGTCCCAGTTTTGATGCACTTGTACTGACCTCGCCTTCTGGATGGTAGCAGTGTGAACAAGCAGTGGCTCGGGTGGATGTTGTCCTTGATGATCTTTTTGGCCTTCCTGTGACATCGGGTGCTGTATGTGTCATGGAGGGCAGGTAGTTTGCCCCCGGTAATGCGTTGTGCAGACCGCACCACCCTCTGGAGAGTCTTGCGGTTGAGGGCGGTGCAGTTGCCGTACCAGGCTGTGATACAGCCCGACAGGATGCTCTCAATTGTGCATCTGTAAAGGTTTGTCAGGGTTTTGGGTGACAAGCCAAATTTCTTCAGCCTCCTGAGGTTGAAGAGGCGCTGTTGATCCTTCTTCACCAAACTGTCTTGTGTGGGTGGACCATTTCAGTTGGTCTGTGATGTGTACGCCCAGGAACTTAACTTTCCACCTTCTCCACTGCTGTCCCTTCGATGTGGATAGGGAGGTGCTTCCTCTGCTGTTTCCTGAAGTCCACGATAATCTCCTTTGTTTTGTTGACATTGAGTGAAAGGTTGTTTTCCTGACACCACACTCAGTGTCCTCCCCTCCTCCCTGTAGGCTGTCTAGTCATTGTTGGTAATCAAGCCCACTACTGTTGTGTCGTCTGCAAACTTAATGATTGAGTTGGAGGCGTGCATGGCCACACAGTTGTGGGTGAAGATGGAGTACAGGAAGGGGCTGAGCACGCACCCTTATGGGGCCCCAGTGTTGAGGATGAGTGAAGTGGAGATGTTGTTTCCTACCTTTACCATACGTCAGAAAGTCCAGGACCCAATTGCACAGGGAAGGGTTGAGACCCAGGGCCTCAAGCTTGGATGATGACCTTGGAGGGTACTATGGTGTTGAATGCTGAGCTGTAGTCAATGAACAGCATTCTTACATAGGTATTCCTCTTGTCCAGATGGGATAGGGCAGTGTGATGGCAATTGCATCGTCTGTGGACCTGTTGGGGTGGTATGCAAACTGAAGTGGGTCTAGTGTGGCCGGTAAGGTGGAGGTGATATGATCCTTGACTAGTCTCTCAAAGCACTTCATGATGACAGAAGTGAGTGAGTGTAAACACCAGCCAGCTGGTCTGCGCATGCTCTGAGGACGCAGCTTGGAATGCCGTCTGGGCCAGCAGCCTTGCGAGGGTTAACACGTTTAAATGTTTTACTCACGTCAGCCACGGAGAAGGAAGGGGGGCGCAGTCCTTGTTAGCGGGATGTGATGGTGGCACTATATTATCCTCAAAGCGGGAAAAGAAGGTGTTTAGTTTGTCTGGAAGATAGACGTTGGTGTCCGTTTCGTGGCTGGTTTTCTTTTTGTATTCCATGATTTCCTGTAGACCCTGCCATATGTGTCTTGTGTCTGAGCCATTGAATTGTGATTCCACTTTGTTCCTGTTCCAGCATTTCGCTTGTTTGATTTCCTTGCGGAGGGAATAACCACACGGTTTATATTCAGCCATATTCCCACACCCCTTTCCATGGTTAAATGCGATGGTTCGCAAGTTCATTTTTGCGACAATGCCGCCATCCATCCACAGTTTCTGGTTAGGGTAGGTTTTAATAGTCACAGTGGGTACAACATCTCCAATGCACTTCTTTATAAACTCACTCACAGAGTCAGCGTATAGATCGATGTTGTTCTCTGAGGCTGACCGGAACATATCCCAGTCCGCGTAATCAAAACAGTCCTGAAGCGTGGCTTCCAATTGGTCAGACCTGTGTTGAATGGTTCTAGTCACTGGTACATCCTGTTTGAGTTTCTTCCTATAAAACGGTAGGAGAAAGATGGCGTCGTGGTTGGATTTACTGAAGGAAGAAAGGGAGGGCGGGGGAGGGCTTTGTCTGCATCGCTGAAGTTAGAGTAGCAGTGATCGAGTGTATTACCCCTGCGCGTAGTGCAATCAATATGCTGATAGAATTTAGGTAGCCTTGATCTCAAATTTGATTTGTATAAAATCCCCAGCTACAATAAATGCAGCTTCAGGATTAGGTTTGCAAAGGGTCTGAAACTTTCTGGGAAATTTCCAGAATTTTTCTTGAGATTTTCCATGGGAAGTTGAGCCTGGGAATTTTGGGAATTTTCCTTAAATCATCAAAAAAGTTAGCTTATAACAGTGAACATTTTTTGTGGGATACACACGTCAATTCTAGGTCTTGTGGCATATTTTGGTTAAACTATCCCCAATTCAATGGAATTCAATGCAACCCTCTGCATGCACAGTGCATTCTTCCATCACATGTACAGCTGATTCTCAAGATCTTGCACACTAATGAGATGCTATTGAGCCCACACTACTACACTGTCTGAGCCAAGGACTACATGCTTTCTGGTGAGTTTTGATTACAATACTGGGTTGGGTGAATATATTTTATATGACAAACAACTTTTTGTTAACTACTAAATGGTAGCCTACAGCAAAGTGTTTAAAACATTTCTAACTTGTTAACAATTTCTGCTAGTTAGTTTTTGCTACCATGTGGGGTTTAGCTTGCTTGAGCCTCCTAACTCAGGAGTGTTAATTCACCTGTTTCCATTAAAGCTGTGTAAATGTGCATATACTGTGCCAAATCATATGTGAAGAATGCAACAAAGATGCAGAAGTGCTTAAAGTTCTCTCAGCGCACACAAGAAGCAACCTCTGACAAAAGTCCCTCTACTTCTATTTGAGGTTGAAATGATGAATCAGACACCTTATCGATAGCAACAGCTCATGGTCCTCCTGGAATCAGAAGTGTTTTTGACTCAATGGAGGAACGTAGTCAGAGAAATGCTGATGAATGTCTTACTCAAGCTGTGTATGCAAATGCTTCACCTCTGATGTTTACAGGAAATGTGTATTGGAAGAGATTTCTGAATGTTCTTCGCCCAGCATACACCCCTCCAACCAGACATGCTTTATCTACTCATTTGCTGGATGCAGAGTTCAACAGAGTTCAAGTGAAGGTCAAGCAAATTGTAGAGAAAGCGGACTGTATTGCAATCATCTCTGATGGGTGGTCGAATGTTCGTGGGCAAGGAATAATTAACTACGTCATCTCCACCCCTCAACCTGTACTCTACAAGAGCACAGACACAAGGGACAACAGACACAACGGTCTCTACATTGCAGATGACCTGCAGGTAGTCATCAATGACCTTGGACCACAGAAGGTATTTGCACTGGTGACAGACAATGCTGCGGACATGAAGGCTGCTTGGTCTAAAGTAGAGGAGTCCTACCCTCACATCTGTGCTGCTCATGCATTGAATCTGCTCCTCAAGGACATCATGGCACTGAAAACAATGGATGCACTCTACAAAAGAGCCAAGGAAATGGTTAGGTATGTGAAGGGTCATCAAGTTATAACAGCAATCTACCTCACCAAGCAAAGTGAGAAGAATAAGCGCACCACATTGAAGATATCCAGCAATACCCGTTGGGGTGGTGTTGTCATCATGTTTGACAGTCTCCTGGAGGGGAAGGAGTCTCTCCAAGAAATGGCTATATCACAGTCTGCCGATATGGACAGCTCCATCAAGAGGATCCTCCTGGATGATGTATTTTGGGAGAGGGTGGTAAAGCAGCCTGAAACACCAGAAACCTATAGCAGTAGCCATTGCACGATTGAGGGAGACAGTGCCATCCTGTCTGATGTTCTGATGCTTGCAGATGTAAGGGAAGAAGTGTGTACTGCCCTGCCCACTTCACTGTTGCTCCAAGCAGAGGAAACTGCAGTTCTGAAATACATCAAAATGTGTGAAGACTTCTGCCTGAAGCCTTTACACGCAGCAGCGTACATGTTGGACCCCAAGTATGTTGGCAAGAGCATCCTGTCTGGTGCAGAGATCAACAAAGCCTATGGTGTCATCACTACCATGTCTCGCCACCGATGTTTCCATGAAACAGAGAATGTTACAATCTCTGATGTCTCTCTGGAAGGCAATCCTTGCTCGAATTTCGTCTACCTTGTTGTTAAGAGACTGGACATTGGCGAGTAGTATACTCGGGAGCTGTGGGCGATGTGCACGTCTACGGATCCTGACCAGGAGGCCGCTCCGTCTGTCCCTTCTGTGGCGCTGTTGTTTTGGGTCGGCTTTTGGGATTAGATCCATTGTTCTGGGTGGTGGTCCAAACAGAGGATCCGCTTCGGGAAAGTCGTATTCCTGGTCGTAATGTTGATAAGTTGACGTATAGTTCTTCCCGGCTGTATGTAATAAGAGGTCATTGATGACTGCCTTCCTGGGGTAACAATGTACAAAATAATATATAAACTAAATACTGCATAGTTTCCTAAGGACTCGAAGCGAGGTGACCATCTCTGTCGGCGCCATCTTGAGTGACTTGTTTTCCTCTATTTGACTGTATCTGGCTTTCAGAGATTGGGAAGAATACATGGAAAATCAGGTATCCTAGTATCGCGATACTGGTATCGTGACAACGCTCCACTACCAGAAATATCCTAGTATTGGTAGAGTGAGATGGAGAGTGATACTAAAAAGGACTTACATTTACATTGCATTTAAGTCATTTAGCAGACGCTCTTATCCAGAGCGACTTACAAATGGGTGCATTCACCTTATGACATCCAGTGGAACAGCCACTTTACAATAGTGCATCTAAATCTTTTAAGGGGGAGGGGTGAGAAGGATTACTTTATCCTATCCTAGGTATTCCTTAAAGAGGTGGGGTTTCAGGTGTCTCCGGAAGGTGGTGATTGACTCCGCTGTCCTGGCGTCGTGAGGGAGTTTGTTCCACCATTGGGGGGCCAGAGCAGCGAACAGTTTTGACTGGGCTGAGCGGGAACTGTACTTCCTCAGTGTTATGGAGGCGAGCAGGCCAGAGGTGGATGAACGCAGTGCCCTTGTTTGGGTGTAGGGCCTGATCAGAGCCTGGAGGTACTGAGGTGCCGTTCCCCTCACAGCTCCGTAGGCAAGCACCATGGTCTTGTAGCGGATGCGAGCTTCAACTGGAAGCCAGTGGAGAGAGCGGAGGAGCGGGGTGACGTGAGAGAACTTGGGAAGGTTGAACACCAGACGGGCTGCGGCGTTCTGGATGAGTTGTAGGGGTTTAATGGCACAGGCAGGGAGCCCAGCCAACAGCGAGTTGCAGTAATACAGACGGGAGATGACAAGTGCCTGGATTAGGACCTGCGCCGCTTCCTGTGTGAGGCAGGGTCGTACTCTGCGGATGTTGTAGAGCATGAACCTACAGGAACGGGCCACCGCCTTGATGTTATTTGAGAACGACAGGGTGTTGTCCAGGATCACGCCAAGGTTCTTAGCGCTCTGGGAGGAGGACACAATGGAGTTGTCAACCGTGATGGCGAGATCATGGAACGGGCAGTCCTTCCCCGGGAGGAAGAGCAGCTCCGTCTTGCCGAGGTTCAGCTTGAGGTGGTGATCCGTCATCCACACTGATGTCTGCCAGACATGCAGAGATGCGATTCGCCACCTGGTCATCAGAAGGGGGAAAGGAGAAGATTAATTGTGTGTCGTCTGCATAGCAATGATAGGAGAGACCATGTGAGGTTATGACAGAGCCAAGTGACTTGGTGTATAGCGAGAATAGGAGAGGGCCTAGAACAGAGCCCTGGGGGACACCAGTGGTGAGAGCACGTGGTGAGGAGACAGATTCTCGCCACGCCACCTGGTAGGAGTGACCTGTCAGGTAGGACGCAATCCAAGCGTGGGCCGCGCCGGAGATGCCCAACTCGGAGAGGGTGGAGAGGAGGATCTGATGGTTCACAGTATCGAAGGCAGCCGATAGGTCTAGAAGGATGAGAGCAGAGGAGAGAGAGTTAGCTTTAGCAGTGCGGAGCGCCTCCGTGATACAGAGAAGAGCAGTCTCAGTTGAATGACTAGTCTTGAAACCTGACTGATTTGGATCAAGAAGGTCATTCTGAGAGAGATAGTGGGAGAGCTGGCCAAGGACGGCACGTTCAAGAGTTTTGGAGAGAAAAGAAAGAAGGGATACTGGTCTGTAGTTGTTGACATCGGAGGGATCGAGTGTAGGTTTTTTCAGAAGGGGTGCAACTCTCGCTCTCTTGAAGACGGAAGGGACGTAGCCAGCGGTCAGGGATGAGTTGATGAGCGAGGTGAGGTAAGGGAGAAGGTCTCCGGAAATGGTCTGGAGAAGAGAGGAGGGGATAGGGTCAAGCGGGCAGGTTGTTGGGCGGCCGGCCGTCACAAGACTCAAGATTTCATCTGGAGAGAGAGGGGAGAAAGAGGTCAGAGCACAGGGTAGGGCAGTGTGAGCAGAACCAGCGGTGTCGTTTGACTTAGCAAACGAGGATCGGATGTCGTCGACCTTCTTTTCAAAATGGTTGACGAAGTCATCTGCAGAGAGGGAGGAGGGGGAGGAGGATTCAGGAGGGAGGAGAAGGTGGCAAAGAGCTTCCTAGGGTTAGAGGCAGATGCTTGGAATTTAGAGTGGTAGAAAGTGGCTTTAGCAGCAGAGACAGAAGAGGAAAATGTAGAGAGGAGGGAGTGAAAGGATGCCAGGTCCGCAGGGAGGCGAGTTTTCCTCCATTTCCGCTCGGCTGCCCGGAGCCCTGTTCTGTGAGCTCGCAATGAGTCGTCGAGCCACGGAGCGGGAGGGGAGGACCGAGCCGGCCTGGAGGATAGGGGACATAGAGAGTCAAAGGATGCAGAAAGGGAGGAGAGGAGGGTTGAGGAGGCAGAATCAGGAGATAGGTTGGAGAAGGTTTGAGCAGAGGGAAGAGATGATAGGATGGAAGAGGAGAGAGTAGCGGGGGAGAGAGAGCGAAGGTTGGGACGGCGCGATACCATCCGAGTAGGGGCAGTGTGGGAAGTGTTGGATGAGAGCGAGAGGGAAAAGGATACAAGGTAGTGGTCGGAGACTTGGAGGGGAGTTGCAATGAGGTTAGTGGAAGAACAGCATCTAGTAAAGATGAGGTCGAGCGTATTGCCTGCCTTGTGAGTAGGGGGGGAAGGTGAGAGGGTGAGGTCAAAAGAGGAGAGGAGTGGAAAGAAGGAGGCAGAGAGGAATGAGTCAAAGGTAGACGTGGGGAGGTTAAAGTCGCATTTAGAAGGAAGAGGGAACGGTGTGCATTCAGAAGGAAGAGGGAACGGTGTGCATTCAGAAGGAAGAGGGAACGGTGTGCATTCAGTGTATTGCAACAGAGCCTTGACCTTCCCTTTCTATTTTGATAAACACCTAATAATCTTGTGTATTGTTGTGTGAAAAGAGGCTGTTCATATTGACTTCATTGCGGTCATACCCATAAGTTTACACGTTGACTTGTACCCCAGTTTGTCATTTACAGTTGAGCAAATATAGAGAATCTTCATCACAGGTTTATACCTCCTCAAGAGGCTCTCTCAGCTTTCAACGATGTCTCTGTTTTTTAGTAGTGTTTCTGTTTCATCCGAGTCACTGTAAAATAACTGTGTTTGGCAAACTCCAACTGCACAATCTAACTTGTTTCGCTTTTGTTTGCTAAGCATATTACCACAAGAATGTGTTTTATTAAAAGTCTCAACAAAAACCGGAAATCATCCCAAATCCACATTATGCAGGTTTTATTGGACACATTAATGATTTTTGGCCAAAGTATACACAGTACTGTCATTATGGACTTCCTGAGTTGTTAAAAGCTTACTTTAGCCTGCTTTGTTTCATTCTTTTTTATGCCCAGATGTTTTATAGTCACGGCTAGAAGCTTATGTCAAATTGCTGTCTGAAGTATATATTTATTTGTGCATTTTTAGCTAACCCTAACCCTTTTCCTAACCTTTACCTAATTCTCCAAACTGCTGCGAAAGTTCTCCTAACCTGCTAAGAAAAGTCCATTCTGACATGAACTGTATTCCATTTAGTCAAAACCATGTTTTAAGGTCCTGAGCGCTGAACCCTTTGTTGTCAGGTTTTGTAGATCACATTTAGTTTTTCCATTTATTGCGTGGATGGGGAGTTATAAAGGACTGAGTGCAGCTTTAAAGCTTGGTAATTGCATATGCATGTTATCGCAACACATGGCGCTAGCGTTTCATTTAGAAGATTCTTCTGGGCTATGTTTAACCAATCATGTTGTGGCTAAACCTTTAACTTAAAGGCACACTCCTTCGTCGGAAAAACAACAAAATACCAGCCTTGCTGGAAGAAGAAAAAAATGGAGAACAAGCAGCAGACCGTAAAACAGATGTTTTGAAATCACATATTAAACATATAAATCAATAAAATGCCAGGGCTGACCAATGTCATTTTGATCTACCGTTTCACACCTTTTCTTCTTCCTTCTTCCAGAACGACTTGTTGTTGTAACGGAACACTACGAAAGCAGTCTAAATGATTCCCAGAAACAGGTTCAAACTGTCAGGTAAAATTTCAAGTTTTTTTATTAGTTGCACTGGGTTGACCAACTGGCGGCCTGAATTTGGCCCGGCTGTTGTTTTATTTAGGGCCCTACGTTTTCTTATATAAAAAGGAAGTGTTATTTTATTTAGCATTTTTATAGTTGGCCATAAAAGACTAAAAACATCAGCAAATCAGCTCCAAGTGATTTTAATTTTGGAATCTGTTCTAGAGTATTCCCACACATTATAGAGAGATACTGTATATGTGATCGTATACAACTGCAAGCAAGGTTTGAAATGTCTGTTTTAGACAAATATTCTATCTGTTTCGGATACTTGCGGTCAATTTGCAGTCTACAAATGATTTGTTATGCACTGTCCAACGAAATGCTTACTTGCAGGTTCCTTCTCGACAAAGCAACAACGATAAGAAATAGTATAATACCCGAAGGCACTATATCTACATAGTAAAATATTTACACAACATAAAGACTATATATAGATGTAGTACAATGATAATGTACTATGTTATGGAATGTTAAGGGGACCCAGTTCTATTTCTCTGTCAGTAGAATGACCATGGTTTAACTGAACAAAGAAGAATAGCGTCATTACATCAGGACTAGACTATGCACTCCCCTTGCCATCTACTGGTTGACAACGATAATAACACAAACCTCTTCTATGTAAAACACTTCAAACCGAATGAACTCCTCAACTCTACAGACCCGGCAGGGGGAAATTACTACATATTTAGTACACACAATGACCTGTTGTAGCGTTGTTGGCTGGAAAACAAAGACCGACTCTGAGTACCGTACATGACCCTTTTTCAAGCCAAACACCACAGGTCCTAAAGCTACGCCCAAGTTTTATAATGTGTATATAAGATTTCTCAGGCCTTGTCTGTCTGTTACAGCCCAGAGAGGGTTCTCCAGATAGCCTATGAGGCCTTGGAGGGATTAGAGTTTATGAACAAACATGGGATGGTTCACAGAGCCCTCAATGCACAGAATGTCCTCATGGACGGCAAGGTAGGTAACCTCCCTTCCCTATCAGTTGGGGTCTAATGGAAAGGCATTTATTAACGCCATTTGCCATTGTCATCTAGCCTGGTTAAACCTGCGCTCTCGTTTAAACAGGCTGATTGTCATCACGTTATTGATGCATTATTGATTTATCATAAGGCCATCAATACATTGAATATTGTCATATGTAACATTGTTTCATTGTAGGGCAAGGTGAAGCTGGCTAAGTTTGGGCTCTATTACATGACAGACCACGGGGCAGATGTGGACTTTCCTATTGGGTAAGTCCTGTTCACATCTAACCTCCCATGTACAACGAATGTGTCGATAATGTGAAAAGCTAATCAATTGTGACTGACATTTAGATTAGGCAGTGAAAACACATTTTTTTCAACATTTAGTCATTTAGCAGATGCTCTAAGAGCAACATAGTAGTGAGTGCATGCATTTTCATACTTTTTTTTTCTCGTACTGGTGCCCCATGGGAATTGAACCAACAACCCTGGCCTGCAAGCGCCACGCTCTACCAATTCATCTATATTAATCTATTCATCTTAAAAGCAATACATGGTCCACTGTCATATAGAGATAACTATGATAAACTATGATATGATAATGGAAGATTGTGAACCTCGAACGTCTGGAACTTGCAGTACTGTGGATCTTCTGGTAATGGAGGTCATAGGTCCCTCTGTGAACACAACACAGTATTTAAATGCTGTTTGTGAAATAGAATGAGATGCATTACTATGACATGTATGTGTAATGGTCAATCTATTGTTTATCAAATCACATTTTGTCACATGCGCCGAACACAACAGGTGTTACAGTGAAAGGCTTACTTAGAAGCCCTTAACCAACAATGTAGTTTTTAAGGAAAGCACTTAAAAATAAGAGATAACAAATAATTCAAGAGCTGCAGTAAATAACAATAGCAGGGCTATATACAGGGGGTATCGGTGCAGAGTCTATGTGCTGGGGCCACCGGTGTCGAGGTAATTATGTACATGTAAGTAGAGTTATTAAAGTGGCTATGCATAGATAATAACAGAGTAGCGGTGGGGGGGACAGGCAATGCAAATAGTCTGGGTAGCCATTTGGTTAGCTGTTGAGGAGTCTTATGGCTTGGGGGTAGAAGCTGTTTAGAAGCCTCTTGGACCTAGACTTTGTGCTCCGGTACCGCTTGCCGTGCGGTAGCAGAGAGAACAGTCTATGACTAGGGTGGCTGGAGTCTTTGACTATTTTTAGGGCCTTCCTCTGACACCACCTGGTATAGAGGTCCTGGATGACAGGAAGCTTGGCCCCGGTGATGTACTGGGCTGTACGCACTACCCTCTGTAGTACCTTGCGGTCGGAGGTCAAGCAGTTGCCATACCAGGCATTCATGCAACCCATCAGAATGCTCTCGATGGTGCAGCTGTAAAACCTTTTGAGGATCTAATAATTTTAGTCTCCTGAGGGGGAATAGGTTTTGTCGTGCCCTCTTCACGACTGTCTTTGTATGCTTGGACCATGTTAGTTTGTTGGTGATGTGAACGCCAAGGAACTTGAAGCTCTCAACCTGCTCCACTGCAGCCCCGTCGATGATAATGGGGGCATGCTCGGTCCTCCTTTTCCTATAATCATCTCCTTTGTCTTGATCGTTTTGAGGGAGAGGTTGTTGTCCTGGCACCACACGGCCAGGTCTCTGATCCTCCCTATAGTCTGTCTCATCGTTGTCGGTGGTCAAGCAAACCACTGTTGTGTCATCAGCAAACTTAATGATGGTGTTGGAGTCGTGCCTGGCCGTGCAGTCATGAGTGAACAGGGAGTACAGGAGGAGACTGAGCATGCACCCCTGAGGGGCCCATGTGTTGAGGATCAGCGTGGCAGATGTGTTGTTACCTAGCCTTACCACCTGGGGGCGGCCCGTCAGGAAGTCCAGGATCCATTTGCAGAGGGAGGTGTTTAGTCCCAGGGTCCTTAGCTTAGTGATGAGATTTGAGGGTACTATGGTGTTGAATGCTGAGCTGTAGTCAATGAATAGCATTCTCACATGTGTTCCTTTTGTCCAGGTGGGAAAGGGCAGTGTGGATTGCAATCGAGATTGCATCATCTGTAGATCTGTTGGTGCGGTATGCAAATTGGGGTGGGTCTAGGGTTTCTGGGATAATGGTGTTGATGTGAGCCATGACCAGCCATTATGATGTCCAGGTTTTAGATATTAAAGTAATCCATTGTTTCTGTAATAAGTACTGTAATAGAAGTCTTATCCAAAACCCAAAGGCCCTCATGTTTTAGAAAGTCTTTGTGGGTAATAGCCTGTTGTTGAATGGGGGAATGATTGTGTGTGTGTGTGTGTGTGCCGCTGCCTCTGATGTCCTGTGTTATCTAGTCTCCAAGTAACACATCTGGTTTGAAGATGAAATAAGCTTATCTGTCTAGTGTTTATGGAGATTCCTTGATATGAAGCAACGTACTGTACATGCATCACTTCAACAATGACTTCAAGAAAACAGGAAGTACCTGGAATATTTAGGTAGATTAATCATCAAAGTCTGTTCATTGTCAAATGTTATCTGTTGCAAACAGGTTTCATTGTATTTAATTCAAGACAACCTCAACGCTCTCAAGTTTACTATGTCTTGCAGGCTATTCAATTGACCTTTGACCCTCTCTCTGACTATCTCTGTCCACAGGTACCCATCCTATCTGGCTCCTGAGGTCATCGCCCAGGGCTCAGTCCACCCTAGTGACCCCTCCCAGGGGGAGAACCCTCTTCCCTCGGGGCCCAAGACAGACGTGTGGTCCCTGGGAGTCCTGCTCTTTGAGCTGTGTGCAGTAAGCTCTCTTAAACCCCCACATCTTGACCTAATCATTGATTATTTGATTGAGCTGTCAGTCAGAAGTCAGGACTGTCATTGACAGATGTTATGACAGTGTTATATAACCATTGATTTGAGGGTTCAAGTAAAGTGTGATATTGTGGTTAGTACATGAGGACAGAATGACTTCCTCCTCTCACCCTTTTATTCACAGGGTAGAAGACTACTGCAGAACATTGAAATAAGCGAGAGATTGAAATTCATTATCACCTTGGGTAAGTGAACGTGTTGCCATGTCCATCAGCCTGGTGAGCCACAGGCTGGTTATGATGGGGTTGTTCATTGTTTATGATGGGGTTGTTCATTGTTTATGATGGGGTTGTTCATTGTTTATGACGGGGTTGTTCATTGTTTATGACGGGGTTGTTCATTGTTTATGATGGGGTTGTTCATTGTTTATGACGGGGTTGTTCATTGTTTATGACGGGGTTGTTCATTGTTTATGACGGGGTTGTTCATTGTTTATGACGGGGTTGTTCATTGTTTATGACGGGGTTGTTCATTGTTTATTGTTTATTGTTTATGACGGGTTGTTCATTGTTTATGACGGGGTTGTTCATTGTTTATGACGGGGTTGTTCATTGTTTATGATGGGGTTGTTCATTGTTTATGACGGGGTTGTTCATTGTTTATGACGGGGTTGTCTGTGTTTTGTTGTTCTCAGGTTGCATTGACGACATAGTCACAGTCCTTGCAGAGGAGCACGGATGCTTGGATGCGATTAGGGTGAGTTTGAAATCAATCACAAGTCACTGTTTATTACACTGGCCCGCTAAATCCACTCTAAGAAAGGTTGATTGTCCTAGAATTCCTAGTTTGCCTAATGTGTAGATTGTCTAATGTGTAGATTGCCTAATGTGTAGATTGCCTAATGTGTAGATTGCCTAATGTGTAGTTTGCCTAATGTGTAGTTTGCCTAATGTGTAGTTTGCCTAATGTTTGCCTAATGTGTAGTTTGCCTAATGTGTAGTTTGCCTAATGTGTAGATTGTCTAATGTGTAGATTGCCTAATGTGTGGTAAAGTCATGTTTTATGATGTTGTAGATAAGACTACACCTTACTATATGCTGTATTGTTGGTCCAGAGACGATTGTGATTGTAAATGACGACACTTCATCAAATACCAAAACGATGCCCTGTAACTTGTAACCGCTAGCTGTGTGTGTTTGTGCGGGCATCTGTTTGCGTGTATATGTGTGCTAATGAAATTCATATGTCCTCCATTTGCCAAAGTGTTTCCCTTGTAAAAAGGCTTTTAACCTTTCTCAGGCTATTTTATTTCTTTAGGATGCTGAAAAGCCATAAAAGCAGAGGGAGATTGGGGCTGTGGGTCTGGATTGTAGCATAACTAATGTGATTGTCAACGTTCTGTTACAGGAGCTGCCTGAGAACGTCCTGACATTATTAAGGAAATGCCTGACCTTCCTGCCCTCCAGAAGGTAACTCGACCAGAGATGTTTTATATCATGTTGTGTTGGCTATCATTTCCTGTTGGGAGGCCCATTCTCCATGCTTTCTCCAGGTACTTTTGTCATGCAGCCGAACTATCTGCAGGGTAATAACAGGGTAATAACAGGGAAAGTGATCAAAAACATGCCCAAATGAGAACATGGTACGTTTAGAGAGAACATTTGAGAACACTTCACATAACATTTTTGTCGTGAAATCTGAACCTTTGATGAAGTGCGATATGTTTTTGATGCATGTTCAAAAAAGAGATTTCACTCTGTGCTTCCATCCAGGCCCACCCCTGCAGAGCTGCTGGTTGACCCAGTATTTGAGGGCGTGTCCTGTCTCTACGCCCCGTTCCAGCAGCCCGTCGGGCTGTTCTCCTCCTCCCTGCGCTGTGCCCACCTGGAGCTACCAGAGGACATCAGCCAGCTCTGCAAAGGTCAGAGTGCACACATGCATGCCCTGACGTGGCCACACACACACACACGCAAACACGTTATCGATTTGGACTATCCTGCATACTATGAAATGAATTGAAATGTGGCTGATTTTGAATGTATTAGACAGTTAAATGAATCTATCAATCATGTCCCAGATGATGATGAGGAGTACCTGGGGGAGAGGGCCATAGATGAGGTGTACCACCTGTGGTGTCTGGCGGGAGGAGACCTGGAGAAGGAACTGACCAACAAGGAGATCATCCAGTCCAAGCCTCCCGTCTGCACCCTGCCCAAGTACTGTACAACACGCCCTTTCTACCTAGTGGACTGTTTCAGATAATGTTATTATACATAGCATGTCTTTTCTACCGGACTGTTTCAGATAATGTAGTTATACATAGCATGTCTTTCTACTGTCGTAGATAATGTAGTTATATACAGCATGTCTTTCTACCGGACTGTTTCAGATAATGTAGTTATGTACAGCAGGCCTTTCTACTGTCTCAGATAATGTAATTATATGCAAAATGCCTTTCACTGTACTGTCTCCAATAGTTATTAACTATTTTAATCATAGAGCAAAGCACAAAGTTAAAATAATGTTTTTGTCTGAACTAGTTAACTATATTATATTTAGATAGATCCATGCTATTATATAGTTTCTCATCCGGATGAATAAATGTTGAATTCAATGTCTGTGTTAGTTTCCTGCTGGAGGATGGCGAGTCGTTTGGCCAAGGCAGGGACAGGAGTTTCCTCCTGGATGACACCACCGTCACACTGTCTCTGTGCCAGCTGAAGAACGTGAGGACACCACTGTGACTAATAGATTTAACATTACCGTACAATAACAGGAGCAAGACATTTTAGTAGTGTATTGGTCTCTACTTGGACTGTAGTGACCAGTGTTCTACCAACACCACACAACAGGTCTCTACTTGGACTGTAATGACCAGTGTTCTACCAACACCACACAACAGGTCTCTACTTGGACTGTAATGACTAGTGTTCTACCAACACCACACAACAGGTCTCTACTTGGACTGTAGTGACCAGTGTTCTACCAACACCACACAACAGGTCTCTACTTGGACTGTAATGACCAGTGTTCTACCAACACCACACAACAGGTCTCTACTTGGACTGTAGTGACCAGTGTTCTACCAACACCACACAACAGGTCTCTACTTGGACTGTAGTGACCAGTGTTCTACCAACACCACACAACAGGTCTCTACTTGGACTGTAATAACCAGTGTTCTACCAACACCACACAACAGGTCTCTACTTGGACTGTAATGACCAGTGTTCTACCAACACCACACAACAGGTCTCTACTTGGACTGTAATGTCCAGTGTTCTACCAACACCACACAACAGGTCTCTACTTGGACTGTAATGACCAGTGTTCTACCAACACCACACAACAGGTCTCTACTTGGACTGTAGTGACCAGTGTTCTACCAACACCACACAACAGGTCTCTACTTGGACTGTAATGTCCAGTGTTCTACCAACACCACACAACAGGTCTCTACTTGGACTGTAGTGACCAGTGTTCTACCAACACCACACAACAGGTCTCTACTTGGACTGTAATGTCCAGTGTTCTACCAACACCACACAACAGGTCTCTACTTGGACTGTAGTGACCAGTGTTCTACCAACACCACACAACAGGTCTCTACTTGGACTGTAGTGACCATGTCCACACAACAGGTCTCTACCTGTAACCAGTGTTCTACCAACACCACACAGGTCTCTACTTGGACTGTAATGACCAGTGTTCTACCAACACCACACAACAGGTCAGTGTTCTACCAACACCACACAACAGGTCTCTACTTGGACTGTAATGACCAGTGTTCTACCAACACCACACAGCAGTTTATTTTCTCCACATGGTTGAATCTGAAATGTGTTGAGAATTAAAATCTGTCTTCTCTCTTTCAGAGACTGAAAGATGTGGCAGGAGAGGCATATTACCCTTTATTGGAAGATGAGTAAGAATCCCCTCATCTTTTACTCCTCATTTGTCACGTATTGACTTCGTAGGGATGCGAGAGCTGAGGACAGATAGACTATCATTTTATGGCTTGTTCTTTTCAATGACTGATGGAGATGGGTAATGTTCCCTTCTTGCTTTTTTGTTCCCTTGTATCTCTTTGTGTTTCGCTCTCTTGCTCTCGCTTGCTCTCTTTCTCTCTCTTGCTCGCTCTCTTGCTCTCGCTTGCTCTCTTGCTCGCTCTCTTGCTCTCGCTCGCTCTCTCGCTCGCTCTCTTGCTCTCGCTCGCTCTCTTGCTCTCGCTCGCTCTCTTGCTCTCGCTCGCTCTCTTGCTCTCCCTCGTTCTCTTGTTCTCGCTCGCTCTCTTGCTTTCTCTCGCTCGCTCTCTTGCTTTCTCTCGCTCGCTCTCTTGCTTTCTCTCGCTCGCTCTCTCGCTTTCTCTCTCTCGCTCTCGCTCGCTCTCTTTCTCTCGCTCGCTCGCTCTCTTGCTCTCGCTCGCTCTCTTGCTCTCGCTCGCTCTCTTGCTCTCGCTCGCTCTCTTGCTCGCTCGCTCTCTTGCTCTCGCGCTCTCTCTCGCTGTCTGTGTCTCTCTCTGTGTCTTTCTGTCTGTCTCTCCAGACAGTCTAGTCTGTCCCAGTCCAACAGCAGCAATGAGCTGTCTTGCACCGTCACGCTGCCACTCATCATCAGGGAGAGGGACACAGAGTACCAACTCATCCGCATCATCCTCTTCGACAGGCTCCTCAAGGTCTGAGCTCTAACACACACACCATTGTCTCACAACCAGTACAAATGCAATCACTCTGCCTCCGCAGTTTAAGATCCCCCAGTTCCCAATGATTCCAGGAATAGAAAGACGAGGAGTACCCAAAGTCACATTGACCTTGTCCTGAGCTCACACTCTTTTACTCATCTTTGTGTTCCTGTCTGGTGATTTATTAAAGTCTTCTATTGGTGTGTCCAGGCCTTGGTGTCTATCTTGATTATATCGGGTGTTGAATTGAAGTGGAGCTATGTGTTATATCAACCAGATTAGTAAAACACAGTGTCTTCTCAATGACTTATCTGGATAAATAATGACAATAGAATATAATCTTCTGATTAGAAAATGATCTGGTTGTGTTGTTTGTCCCACAGGCATACCCTTACAAGAAGAACCTGGTGTGGAAGGAGGCGAGGGTGGACATTCCTCCTCTCATACGTGGACTGGCCTGGGCTGCTCTCCTGGGAGTCGAGGTAGGACAAACTGATAACCATAGAGAGGAATACATTGTTTTGTTTGTAAAGATAAATAAAGCTGATAACCATAGAGAGGAATACATTGTTTTGTTTGTAGAGATAAATAAAGCTGATAACCATAGAGAGGAATACATTGTTTTGTTTGTAGAGATAAATAAAGCTGATAACCATAGAGAGAAATACATTGTTTTGTTTGTAGAGATAAATAAAGCTGATAACCATAGAGAGGAATACATTGTTTTGTTTGTAGAGATAAATAAAGCTGATAACCATAGAGAGGAATATACATTGTTTTGTTTGTAGAGATAAATAAAGCTGATAACCATAGAGAAATACATTGTTTTGTTTTTAGAGATAAATAAAGCTGATAACCATAGAGAAATACATTGTTTTGTTTTTAGAGATAAATAAAGCTGATAACCATAGAGAGAAATACATTGTTTTGTTTGTAGAGATAAATAAAGCTGATAACCATAGAGAGAAATACATTGTTTTGTTTGTAGAGATAAATAAAGCTGATAACCATAGAGAGAAATACATTGTTTTGTTTGTAGAGATAAATAAAGCTGATAACCATAGAGAGGAATACATTGTTTTGTTTGTAGAGATAAATAAAGCTGATAACCATAGAGATTATGAACTTGATTTACTGCTGATTTTCATTTAATACTCTGCCATGCAATGATAATGAGAAGATATTTTGGTTGATTAGATTCCTTTTTCTCTCCAGGGGGACATTCAAGCCAAATATGACAGCATTGATAAGGATACTCCTATACCCACTGACAGACAGGTACCTGCTCTTCTGATTGTGGACTGGTTATCAGTTGATGGGCAAATGTTATTATTTTTGGCACTTTTATAATTTCATATTGAACAGATATATATCCATCACATGCCTTGGTTCACACACTTCTAATGTGTGTGTTTTCCTCCCAGATTGAGGTGGACATCCCTCGCTGTCACCAGTATGACGAGCTACTGTCCTCGCCACAGGGCCACAGGAAGTTCAGGCGAGTGCTCAAGGCCTGGGTGGTGTCTCACCCTGACCTGGTCTACTGGCAGGGTGAGTCTGTCTCTGCTGTCACAATCTGACACGTTGACTCACATCTGTGCTGTGTTGTGGTCAATAGACCACTAGGTGCCAGTCAAGTCATACATTTTCAATCTAGCCAAGTCAATTCCAGCGGTGATGTGGTTTACGGTTGTACCCTGTGTTTTGTTCAGGTTTGGATTCACTTTGTGCACCATTTCTCTGGCTGAATTTCAACAATGAAGGTAAGGGTATTTGAAACCTTCTTAAAACAGGGAGTTGTTGTTGATTTGCAGAGGTACAATGTGTATCGCTGATACTCCTCCCTTCTCTTCACCTCATCCTCCCCTTTGTTGTCTACAGCCCTGGCGTACGCCTGCATGTCGGCCTTCATCCCCAAATACCTGTACAACTTCTTCCTGAAGGACAACTCTCACGTTATCCAAGGTGAGTCCCTCCATGTACAGTGACACTTGAATAACAAGCAGCCTCCATCATCCCAGTAAAACAATCTTTAATCTACGTAAACATGTCAGTGTTCAATGTGTTCCACTAGTAGGTATATTTATGGAAGTGCACCAATGAGTTGTCTAATAACACCCTTTTTTGTGTGATATTGACAATATACTACAGTCTCTCTGCCTTATTGCTCAAAGGAAAACTCCACCCAAACTATCTTTTGTTACATTGGTCCATTGTTATAGTCCCGCAATGTGATCTGGGACAACAAACACACCACTTGAACTCAATGTGGAGTGTTGTTTATTGTCCCACCACAGTCTCATCTAATCTCACCAATGTTGGTCTGTCTTGGATTTTAGTGTACTTTTGTTTTGGAATAAAAATAATGAAGCTCAATTACGTTTTTTGTGTAGAGACCATACACGACACACATCTCTTTATAGTCCTGGTACAAAATATCGACAGACAATGCCCAATCTGATGTCACAATAGCTTCTGGGTCTTGTTCAATATGGCACAACGTAGATAAATGTTTTGCAACAGACACCCATGAGTAGCGTTCCTCAGATAGGACCACCACTGCTTTCTCGCTAGATTTGAACTCTCCCTCTGTGCTGGTTTCAGAATACCTCACCGTCTTCTCCCAGATGATCGCCTTCCACGACCCAGAGCTCAGCAACCACCTCAATGAGATCGGATTCATACCTGACGTGAGCACTGAAATGCGGTCTGGGCTGCGTCGTCCTAACGTAAAAACTGACTGGAGAACAGTGCCGAAGGATCATAAAACTGACATGAGGGGGCTGATCGTCATATAACTGATAAGGGAACAGTTGTAGTGGATGAGCTGAAAAGTGTTTATACACAGATGTCCTACAGCAGAACTGTAGGGGGGGAAGAAGTTAACTGGAGGGGCCCTGAGACAGCAGAACTATAGAAAAGTGTTTATCTGACAGCAGAACTGTCTGGAGGGGCCCTACAGCAGAGAACTGTAGGGGGAAAGAAGTTAACTGGAGGGGCCCTACTGTACATCTGACAGCAGAACTATAGGGGGAAAGAAACTGTTAACTGGAGGGAGCCCTACTGTACATCTGACAGCAGAACTGTAGGGGGAAAGTACTTAACTGGAGGGGCCCTACTGTACATCTGACAGCAGAACTGTAGGGGGGGGGAGTACTTAACTGGAGGGGCCCTACTGTACATCTGACAGCAGAACTGTAGGGGGGAAAGTACTTAACTGGAGGGGCCCTACTGTACATCTGACAGCAGAACTGTAGGGGGAAGTACTTAACTGGAGGGGCCCTACTGTACATCTGACAGCAGAACTGTAGGGGGAAAGTACTTAACTGGAGGAGCCCTACTGTACATCTGACAGCAGAACAGGGGTGAAGGGTACTTGTTAGAAAACTTTTCTTTCCTTCTGTGAGTTTTTAGATCGTGAAAGGTGAGGGACAATGGGGAGGATGGAGGAGAAGTCTGGAATCTGGCCCAGTCCCAGAGTCCCTGGTCAGGGATAAAGAATCACTACTGTCACATCCTTCTAATAGAGTCCTGCTTGTCATTGAGCGTTTTTGTTCGTTGGCCCCTCTCAGTTTTGGGTCAAGGCCAATTTCCCTCCACTCAGTACATTTGTGATCATTTATACTGGGTCTAATGACAGCCTGGCCTGCTCTAGGCTCTAATGACAGTCTGGCCTTGCCATAAGGTCGTCGAACACCCGGCCCTCCATCCCCTGTTCCAGAACACTCACTCTCTTCACACCGTAGCAAGGTTAAAGGCTCTATAGGTGCTAATCAAGGCATTATCTTGCTGATGAATGTGTCACCTCAGTGGACCAGCCCCGGGGACCTCTTCCAGAGAACGGCTGAGTCTATCAAACAGGGGCCACGGTTTTATGGTGCCCTGTTTTTAAAGATGAATGGTGGAAGTTTTTGATGACGTGTGTAACTCCGCTCCTGTAGGAAACACTGACTTTGTTTCAAGTTCAAATGTATTTAACCAGCTGGGTCAGTTTAGAACCATTTCTCATTTACAATGACAACCTGAAACCATGAAACCACAGACCATATAGCAGTGAAACCATGGTGATTAGAAGATGTGGCTGTCCCTGTCTGAAAACACTTATTGCGGGGAGAAAATAAGGACAATTCGATGTTTCACTGGTTTTCCTGTGGGTGTTTTACAGGTTCCTTTAGGGAGATAAAGGATGTGGCACATTAAAACAATTGTTTTGTCCACATCTACATAGTGATTTCAACAAAAGCATTTGTTATCCTGCTACAAAGCATTACGTTGAGCATCTTTCTTATAATGGTTCTTCCTTTGTCGTCAAGCAACGAGGCTGGTGGACATTATCTTCCGTGCCGCCTCTTCAGAGGTTAACTGAGTGCCTGGTTTTCTAATGATGTCATCTCAACACTTGTGAACCTCTGTTTTATTTGTATTCAACTTCCCTTTCAAAGGCGGAGGATTGAAACGTTATTTTCCCAGTCTGGTCGGGGAATAATGATATGTGAACTCAGTGTGTTGATACAGCTTTTAATGTTTGAAGTCTTATCCAAACCATAAATAATGAACTTCTGAAGTTCAGAGAGTGTGGAGAGATGGAGGGATTTCACGAGTGTTGTTCTATCAAAGTATTACATTCTTACAGAGGCTATAAAAAGGCCAAATGTTAGGCTACCCAGTAACCACAACATGAACCCTCTGTTTGATTTCCCCTGTATACGTGTCAATGTAGTGTGCTGTGGTGGTTATACAATAACATACCTTGTTATATAATACTACATTGTCAAATACACATAAGTCACCAGCCCAGTGTACTGTAGCTGTCTCCTCCTGCTTCAAGCCATAGGACCACCACTGCCATGCTGCACATAGGTTAGACTCCCCGGCCCAGTGTACTGTAGCTGTCTCCTCCTGCTTCAAGCCATAGGACCACCACTGCCATGCTGCACGTAGGTTAGACTCCCCGGCCCGCGTCTTCAATTTAGGCTGTTTTCAATTTGGGCTCCCTTCCCTCCCTCCCCTGGCTGCCATTCACACCTTTCTACGACAACTAATCCCATGAGGCCTAGCCAGGGCTCTGTGGAGGAGACTGATGAAATTGAGTCCGAGGCTCTGAGTAACTCATTACCCTTGGGTATGGAGGGTGTCTGCCGGCTCCAGGAAGGAAGCCGACCAGCCCCGCTTAGCGTTTTCCTCACCTATTCAATTAACCAGCTGAAATCAATTCCATTGCAATATCCCCCCCCAAAAAAAAAAAAAAAAGAAACTAACCCTGGTGGTTGTTCGTCTGTGGAGGGTGTGTGTGTGGGAGGAGGGAAGGATAGAGAGGGGGAAAGGGAGAGCGAGATTTCATTGTTAGCCATTTCTAACTCTGACTTCAAGTACTCAGCAGTTTGTCCTTATTGCCACCTCTCTCTCTCTCACACACACACACACACACACACACAGGCTATGTGCAAACTTAGCAGACATCAGATCAGACAAAGTTTGTGTGGCTGAATTACAAAATGTCTGCTGAAAAAGTTAAATCGACGTAATGGTTTAGTGGATTTTGTATGGCATTGATTTGATGTGTTTTGGGTTGGAATGTGTATAGCTAGGAATGTCCCTTAAAGAATAATACTGTAATGCATAGAACAGAGATGCATGCCTTTATTTATTTCATTGACTAGATCCTCTCTCTTTCACCTTGCAGCTCTATGCCATTCCGTGGTTCCTCACCATGTTCACACGTAAGTTGACCTTCTTTATTATTATGAATGTGCTCGTGTGCGTATTCTATAGGCCTTGGCACGGTGTGGGGTCAGCAGCATTTGGAACTCATAACAGAGCAGTTTGGAAAGGTCAAAGACTCCAGTACGGTAAGGATTAGTTGCTTTTGACAGCAGTGTGACCTTTATAACCAACTCTATTAGATAATGTCTCTAGTCTACTGGGTTTACATTATACCACAGAAACTGCTGCCATGAAGGCTATTCTATTCTACTCTTCTAGTCTACTCTATTATAATGCTCTACGTTCTATGCCGGTCTATTACTTCTGTGGTAATATCTTCCTATACCATTTATATGGCCACGTAAAGAGTGGACGTCATTCATGCGGCCATTGTTTTGGTCTACTGGCTGAATACCATTTGGAATTCAGCCAACAAGACAATCACATGATTGTGGCTAGTCATTAACTGAAGTAGCCTCTGAAAGTGTTATTTGCCTACTCAAGATGTACAGTTCTGTATCATGCAGTAGGTGAACAGCGGGTGGCTGCATTATGCTTGATCCTATTGTCGCCAAGGAATAGCAGACTGAAACACTACTGTTAGGACATGAATAGTAGTATTATAATATCTATTTCATATTACTTTACTTTAATCTACATATCTACATATATTACATATTACTTTAATCTGAGTTTGATAAGAAGATCCAGTGTTTTTCCTATTTAATATTGGGACATAAAATAGACTATCAGTAATGTGAGCAGATAGCAGACACTTGGGCAGGGGCCAGAAAGACATGCACAGTTTATTAGGTACACCCATCTCGTACAGGGTCGGATCCCCCCTTTTCCTCCAGGCTGAATTCTTCAGGGCATTCTACAAGGGCATTCTACAAGGTTTTGGAAATGTTCCACGGGGATGTTGGTCCATGATGACGCGATGCTTCACGCAGTTGCTGCAGATTGGACAGAGGTACATTCATGCTGCGAACAGCCCAGTCCATCTCATCCCAAAGATTATATATTGGGTTGAGGTTTGGGGACTGCGCAGGCCACTCAAGTAAACTGAACTCGCTGTCATGCTCCAGGCAATGTTTTTCCATTCAATTGTCCGCTTTTGGTGATCATGTGCCCCACTAGATCCGCTTCTTCTTGTTTTTAGCTGATAGCGGTGGAACCCGGTGTGGTCGTCTGCTGTAATAGCCTAACCGTGACAAGGATCGACGAGTTGTGCGTTCCGAGATGCCGTTCTGCACACCACTGTTGTACTACGCTGTTATTGGTCTGTTGGTGGCCCGCCTGTTAGCTTGTAAGATTCTTGCCATTCTCCTTTGACCTCTCTCATCAATGAGCTGTTCTCATCCACAGGACTACCTCTGACTGGATGTTTTTTGTTGCGCCATTCTCTGTAAATTCTAGACACTGTTGTGCGTGAAAAGCCCAGGAGGGTGACTATTTCTGAGATACTGGATCCGGCTCACCTAGCACCGTTGATCATACTACGCTCAAAGTCTAACGTTCACTCGAACAGTAACTGAATGCCTTGATGCCTGTCTGCCTGCTTTATAGCAGACCATGGCCACGTGACTCACTGACTGTAGGAGCGATCCATTTTGGTGAATGTGGTGGTGTACCTAATAAACTGAGTCTAAGTGTACAGTGCATTCGGAAAGTATTCAAACCACCTGACCTTTTCCACATTTTGTTACGTTATAGCCTAAATGGAAATACCTTATTTGCATAAGTATTCAGACCCTTTGCTATAAGACTTGCAATTGAGTTTTGGTGCATCCTGTTTCTATTGATCATCCTTGAGATGTTTCTACAACTTGATTGGAGTCCACTTGTGGTAAATTCAATTGATTGGGCATGATTTGGAAAGGCACACATCTGTCTATATAAGGTCCCACAGTTGACAGTGTATGTCAGAGCAAAAACCAAGGGTTGAGGTCAAAGGAATTGTTCGTAGAGCTCCGAGATCGGATTGTGTCAAGGCACAGATCTGTGGAAGGGTACCAGTATTGAAGGTCCCCACGAACACAGTGGCCTCCATCATTCTTAAATGGAAACATTTTGGAACAACCAAAGACTGTTCCTAGAGCTGGCCACCCGGCCAAACTGAACAATTAGGGGAGAAGGTTCTTGGTCACTCTGACAGTGCTTCAGAGTTCCTCTGTGGAGATGGGAGAACCTTCCAGAAGGACAACCATCTCTGCATCACTCCACGAATCAGGCCTTTATGGTAGAGTGGCCAGATGGATGCCACTCCTCCAGTAAAAGGCATATGACAGACCGCTTTAAGTTTGCCAAAAAGCACCTAAAAGACTCAGACCATGAGAAACAAGATTCTCTGGTCTGATGAAACCAATATTGAACTCTTTGGCCTGAATGCCAAGTGTCACGTCTGGAGGAAACCTGGCATCATCGCTACGGTGAAGAATGGTGGTGGTGGTGGTGGCGGCATGCTGTGGGGATGTTTTTCAGCGGCCGGGACTGGGAGACTAGTCAGGATCGAGGGAAAGATGAACGTAGCAAAGTACAGAGAGATCCTTGATGACAACCTGCTCCAGAGCGCTCAGGATCTCAGACTGAGACGACCCTAAGCACACAGCCAAGACAACGCAGGAGTGGCTTCGGGACAAGTCTCTGACAAGCCTGGACTTGAGCCAGATCGAACATCTTTGGAGAGACCTGAAAATAGCTGTGCAGCGACGCTCCCCATCCAACCAGACAGAGCTTGAGAGGATCTGCAGAGAAGAATGGGAGAAACTCCCCAAGTACAGGTTTACCAAGCTTATAGCGTCATACCCAAGAAGACTCAAGGCTGTTATCGCTGCCAAAACAGCTTCAAAAAAGTACTGAATAAAGGGTCTGAATACTTATGTAAATATAATAAAAAATATAAAAAATTATACAATTGCAAAAATGCAATGGGGGTATTGTCTAGATTTGATGAGGGGGGAAAAAACTGTTTAGTCCATTTTAGATTAAGGTACAGCCTTAACAAAATGTGTAAAAGATGAAGGAGTCTGAATACTTCCCGAATGCACTGTATGTTTTACATTCATTGTAAATCCTACAATAGATACACACACACACACTTGAGAATTCTAAGAGATACACACACACACACACACTTGAGAATTCTCAAGCATGCACACCCACGTACACATGGCTCCCAGGGGCTCTGAGTGTGAGGCCTGCTCTCCACCCTTCCCAAACCAGCGTGAGTCCCTCACCCCTCTCCTCCATCCTACTTCCTGACTGCTAATGCACCCAGCCGAGGAGAGTGTCGGAGGTCCATCTCCCTGCCTCCACACACACGCACACACTCTGCCCGTCACTCACACCCACCGGCTGCTCAGTGGACTGTTAATGTGCTGAAGAGTCTCAGCTTAACTCCCAGTCCTACCACTCCTCTCTCCCGGTCCTCTCCATCCAGTCCTCCCACTTCTCTCCCGGTCCTCTCCATCCAGTCCTCCCACTTCTCTCCCGCTCCTCTCCATCCAGTCCTCCCACTTCTCTCCCGCTCCTCTCCATCCAGTCCTCCCACTTATCTCCCGCTCCTCTCTATCCAGTCCTCACACTTCTCTCCCGGTCCTCTCCATCCAGTCCTCACACTTCTCTCCCGGTCCTCTCCATCCAGTCCTCACACTTCTCTCCCGCTCCTCTCCTTCCAGTCCTCACACTTCTCTCCCGCTCCTCTATCCAGTCCTCACACTTCTCTCCCGCTCCTCTCCATCCAGTCCTCACACTTCTCTCCCGCTCCTCTCCATCCAGTCCTCACACTTCTCTCCCGCTCCTCTCCATCCAGTCCTCACACTTCTCTCCCGCTCCTCCCAGTCCTCACACTTCTCTCCCGCTCCTCTCCATCCAGTCCTCACACTTCTCTCCCGCTCCTCTCCATCCAGTCCTCACACTTCTCTCCCGCTCCTCTCCATCCAGTCCTCACACTTCTCTCCCGCTCCTCTCCATCCAGTCCTCACACTTCTCTCCCGCTCCTCTCCATCCAGTCCTCCCACTTCTCTCCCGCTCCTCTCCATCCAGTCCTCCCACTTCTCTCCCGCTCCTCTCCATCCAGTCCTCCCACTTCTCTCCCGCTCCTCTCCATCCAGTCCTCCCGCTCCTCTCCATCCAGTCCTCCCGCTTCTCTCCCGGTCCTCTCTATCCAGTCCTCCCACTTCTCTCCCGGTCCTCTCTATGCAGTTCTCACACTTCTCTCCCGGTCCTCTCCATCCAGTCCTCACACTTCTCTCCCGGTCCTCTATCCAGTCCTCACACTTCTCTCCCGGTCCTCTCTATCCAGTCCTCACACTTCTCTCCCGGTCCTCTCCATCCAGTCCTCACACTTCTCTCCCGGTCCTCTCCATCCAGTCCTCCCACTTCTCTCCCGGTCCTCTCCATCCAGTCCTACCTCTCACACATACATTTTGCCTGGTATCCACTTCTAGATATTGGTTACAGTAGGTTTCCCATTCCACACAGGTCAATGGCAAACAGCTCTGTGATGTCCTGCAGTATTAGTGTGACAAACCGCTATGTGATGTCCTGCACTATTAGTGCAGTATTAGTGTGTCCATCAGTCCATGTATGGGCCTTCTTGGAAACTATTGGACAGCCAGACACTCAGTCCCCCTTCAGCCCATACCGTATACAGCCTTATGAAATGTAAAGTGCTTAGAGTTTGAGGGAACCTGAAAAAGCACTTATAGCTGCAATGTTTTTACTTTTTTTACTGCTACTAAGGTTGTACTTGCAATTACTATTTGTTAAATGAACCTTGTAATGCACTTTTGTGTCTCTGGTTAAGAGCATCTGCCAAATGGCTGAATTATAAATCATTATCTTCTTTTCTCCCTGGGTACCCTCTTAACGATCTGTATATTCTTCTACCTTTCCTCCTCTTTCTAATCCCTCTCCTCGCCCTCCCTCCTCCTCGCCCTCCTTCCTCCTCACCCTCCCTCCGCCTCTCCTCCCTCGCTCTACCTTCTGCTTCTGCATGTCTTTAATGGACTAGGTTGGTGTATTGTAAAAGCACTTTGTGACAACTGGTGATGTAGAAAAGGCTTTATAAATACATTTGCTTGATTGATGGATCTCTTCCTCTACAGACGTCTTCCCCCTACACAAGATCTTCCACCTGTGGGACACCCTGCTCCTGGGGAACAGCTCCTTCCCCTTCTGCATCGGCGTGGCCATCCTGCAGCAGCTCCGAGACCGCCTGCTGGCCAACGGCTTTAACGAGTGCATCCTCCTGTTCTCCGACCTGCCAGGTAAGAGAGGGGGAGGGAGGGTGAGCGGGAGAGAGGGAGGGGGCAAGGACCAGTGGTGATATCCCTAGGACCATGCCTCAGGACTACCTGGCAAGATGACTCCTTGCTGTCCCCAGTCCACCTGGCTGTGCTGCTGCTCCTGTTTCAACTGTTCTGCCTGCGGCTATGGCATCCTGACCTGTTCAACCGGACGTGCTACCTGTCCCAGACCTATTATTTGACCATGCTGGTCATTTATGAACATTTGAACATCTTGGCCATGTTCTGTTATAATCTCCACCCGGCACAGCCAGAAGAGGACTGGCCACCCCTCATAGCCTGGTTCCTCTCTAGGTTTCTTCCTAGGTTTTGGCCTTTCTAGGGAGTTTTTCCTAGCCAACTTGTTTCAACACCTGCATTGTTTGGGGTTTTAGGCTGAGTTTCTGTACAACTCTTTGAGATATCAGCTGATGTACGAAGGGCTATATAAATAAATTTGATTTGATAGGAAATCAATCCCTTTTTAGGGTGCATCCTCAATGGCTCCCTATTCCCTATAGAGTGCACTACTTTTGACTGGAGACCTTTTTATAATGCACTGCTTTTGATGGCAGGGAATCCAATCCCTATTTAGTGCAAAGTAGTCCACCATTCTGGACACACTGTTAGTGTCCCTCCACTCCCCTGTTGTTTGATATGATTCATGTGTAGTGAACAGGGCCAGTGCTGTACCTCCTGGGTGTGTAGATATAGTTGTCTTTATTGATGTGTTGAATGCTAGATGTCCTGTTGGTCCTCCAGGAGGGCTGATGTGACTTCCTGTCTTACAGGAACCACTTAATGAGCCCACTTGAAACGGACCGCTTTTTAAATATTCAAACAACCCTTCAAAAGCCCTCCAAAAATAAGAAGTGCGCCGTACGCACTCAGACACTGCAGGTTGGGGAACGATGACACTTTTTAAGATGAGTATTTTCTTTCTGAACTATTTGAGTACCGCTCTCCTTCCTTGCATCTGGGTCTCTGACTGCTTTACTTTTAATGATGTCGTGGCTCCCCAAAGGGCTAATGTGTGTGACTGATGTCTTCCAGCCTAGTGAATGATATCCCTGTAGGGAGATGCTGTGAGGTCCTCTGCTGAGAGACACTCACGCCTTTGTGTTTGATAAGCTTGTCACGCTGTGCTCGGCAGCTGTCGGAAGACTCGCCCGCTGAGAGGGTCATTTGGGAACGCGTAGACTGCTGGCCGCAGGATAACCACGTGGCGTCCAGCGCTCCAAATCTTCCCGCCTCTGGTGTCGGAGAGGACATGACTCGTCATCCTGACGGATCTCTGTCGAGGCACGGGGGTTTCGTCCATTTGGGCTCGGCGTCATTTATAGTGATGGGACGATGATTGAGGCGAGTGTCAGGATATTACCTGGAGCCTTCAGAGATGCCTTGTGGCGTTAATTCTGTCTAGGCCACAATGGCAGGATTACTCCCCAAAACAGACAGATGGGGGGGGGGGGGATAAATACATGTTGCCATGGTAGTAGAGGCTAGGTAACCAAGTTGTCTCGAGCATGCCACTAGAGCACTGAAGCTTAACACCCAAAGGTAGAGTTGTGTGTTGTGAAACGCTGTCCTGGTGTGAAGTAAGTTTGTAGTCTAGCTGTGAAAAGAAAGGAAAATAACCTGAGAGGGAAAAAAACGGCAAACTTACCGAATGAGTGACAGGATTTGATCTTCCTTGTTTGGTCTTGTATCCATTACAGTAGATCAGTGTCCTCGGTTCAACCCCCAGCCCTGATTTATGACACATTTCAAGTGGCTGTGGATTTCAGCTTATGGGTCCTCATTTGGCCTCATTACGGAAGTGTGTATTGCTTTCTGAGTGTCTGTCAGCGAGGGGAAAAAGTAATTTCGGGGGCACAAATTGTTCAGGGAGAATTTATTAACTGGGCTGCACAGTTCCTAAGCTTGTCTGAGAGTGTGGTGTGCAGTGTGTGAAACCGTCAGATCTCAGGACATTAGGGACAAGGGTAGCATTCCTACAGAGCATGACCATACAGATTCACTTAAAGAGGAACACACACGCTGGCACTGGATCTTAGACGGGACTGTGCTTTAACCCTGTGAAGAAGCCCCGCCTCCTTCGAAATACAATCTAGTCATTCTATTTCTATACTTCCTCCAACCCGACAGTTTTGAGATGCACTGGCATATGACAATGTCATGTTTGCTGATGTTGACGTGATTTATGCAGAAGCATTGGGGGACTGCTAATCTTCTGTCTCTTCTTTCTATTCAAGGCTTCCCTACTGAGTTCCTCCCAGTTTTGGGATTTTGGGTGAGTGGAGGAATTTCGGGACTAGACTTTGACGGGTCAGTTGGCAAGAACAAGTCGATTTTTAATGCAACTTTGAGAGTAGTAGTAGTTTGAGCCTCTACACCACACAGGAATGAAGTTCTCGAACAACCCCTCTTTCTAATCCCTCCCTCTCTCCTTGCCCTCCCTCTCTCCTTGCCCTCCCTCTCTCCTTGCCCTCCCTCTCTCTTCTTCCTACCTCTCCCATCAGTCCCCCACAGCAAAGTGTCAGTGACAGACAATCCAGGGGCCGGCAGCATCCATAATGAATGTATCTCACAGAGCTCTCAACGGCCGGGGGATATCTCAGTCAGTTTCCCTTAAATCCCATTGCCAAACTGAAACGGCGATTACCCCGTTTGGCTGAGAGGCGGGTGACATTAAAGTTTAAATAACAGTTGTGAGACGGCAGATGTTTTCATGCCAAAGGGGACGTTAGGGTACTCTTACTCCGGATGGCTGACTGGCTGCTTCCAGTTGCTCAGTCTCTTTCTCTCTCTTATTTATATATATATATATATGCTGCTACACTTCACTGTGTTTTATTGGTCCAGCAGGCACGTGATGAGCAAAAACAGGCGAAAGGAGAGGGCTCCTTATAAAGGTAAATTATGTTCACCCTGGAGGAGTTCTCTCTCTGTGAGAGAGCACAGCTGCCAGATTCAGTATTACCACTGGTATCCCAACACCTGGGCCCATAGGACATCACTCACCAACCTTTAGATCTGTACTGACACTTCAAAACTAAGACCCGTTCACTCACACCTATTACCAGGAACAACCCACTAAATGACTAGTTCTAGTAATGGGTGAGACTTGATACTAGGGTTACCACGACACTTTGTTGTCACAAAGTGCTTTACAGGTATGAAGGGGTTAGTGGGTTCAGTGCTAGTTTGTTAACCTCCAGTGGTTTGGTTGCTGGGTCAACTCCCAGTTTTTTAGATTTAGTATGCTGGCATTGTAGCGCTCATCATTTAGTGTTGAGACACGTGGTGCATATTAGGGCTGAAAACACTGAGCTCTCTCTCTCTCTGGGTTGAGGTCAGTGATATAGTAGTCTACAGTACTACTGCCAAGAGATGCGCTATAGGTGTGCCTACCATAGGAGCCTACCATTGACTATGTACATACCCAGAGCTGCAGGAGTTGTGACATGTTTTTGTTGGTTATGTTGTGCCTAGGGGGGCATATGGGGGAGGGAATGCTGTCCCTTGCAGGCAGGTGTTTGTCCCTCTCTGTCCCTCTCTGTGTCAGGATCGTGTCCGGTTCTGGCATTTAGGTCGCCACAGACTAGTACATGTCCCTGGGCCTGGAAATTATTGATTTCCTCCTCCAGGATGGAGAAGCTGTCTTCATTAAAGTATAGGGATATACAGTGCCTTGCGAAAATATTCGGCCCCCTTGAACTTTGCGACCTTTTGCCACATTTCAGGCTTCAAACATAAAGATATAAAACTGTATTTTTTTGTGAAGAATCAACAACAAGTGGGACACAATCATGAAGTGGAACGACATTTATTGGATATTTCAAACTTTTTTAACAAACAAAAACTGAAAAATTGGGTGTGCAAAATTATTCAGCCCCCTTAAGTTAATACTTTGTAGCGCCACCTTTTGCTGCGATTACAGCTGTAAGTCGCTTGGGGTATGTCTCTATCAGTTTTGCACATCGAGAGACTGAAATTTTTTCCCATTCCTCCTTGCAAAACAGCTCGAGCTCAGTGAGGTTGGATGGAGAGCATTTGTGAACAGCAGTTTTCAGTTCTTTCCACAGATTCTCGATTGGATTCAGGTCTGGACTTTGACTTAGCCATTCTAACACCTGGATATGTTTATTTTTGAACCATTCCATTGTAGATTTTGCTTTATGTTTTGGATAATTGTCTTGTTGGAAGACAAATCTCCGTCCCAGTCTCAGGTCTTTTGCAGACTCCATCAGGTTTTCTTTCAGAATGGTCCTGTATTTGGCTCCATCCATCTTCCCATCAATTTTAACCATCTTCCCTGTCCCTGCTGAAGAAAAGCAGGCCCAAACCATGATGCTGCCACCACCATGTTTGACAGTGGGGATGGTGTGTTCAGGGTGATGAGCTGTGTTGCTTTTACGCCAAACATAACGTTTTGCATTGTTGCCAAAAAGTTACATTTTGGTTTCATCTGACCAGAGCACCTTCTTCCACATGTTTGGTGTGTCTCCCAGGTGGCTTGTGGCAAACGTTAAACAACACTTTTTATGGATATCTTTAAGAAATGGCTTTCTTCTTGCCACTCTTCCATAAAGGCCAGATTTGTGCAATATACGACTGATTGTTGTCCTATGGACAGAGTGTCCCACCTCAGCTGTAGATCTCTGCAGTTCATCCAGAGTGATCATGGGCCTCTTGGCTGCATCTCTGATCAGTCTTCTCCTTGTATGAGCTGAAAGTTTAGAGGGACGGCCAGGTCTTGGTAGATTTGCAGTGGTCTGATACTCCTTCTATTTCAATATTATCGCTTGCACAGTGCTCCTTGGGATGTTTAAAGCTTGGGAAATCTTTTTGTATCCAAATCTGTCTTTAAACTTCTTCACAACAGTATCTCGGACCTGCCTGGTGTGTTCCTTGTTCTTCATGATGCTCTCTGCGCTTTTAATGGACCTCTGAGACTATCACAGTGCAGGTGCATTTATACGGAGACTTGATTACACACAGGTGGATTGTATTTATCATCATTAGTCATTTAGGTCAACATTGGATCATTCAGAGATCCTCACTGAACTTCTGGAGAGTTTGCTGCACTGAAAGTAAAGGGGCTGAATAATTTTGCACGCCCAATTTTTCAGTTTTTGATTTGTTAAAAAAGTTTGAAATATCCAATAAATGTCGTTCCACTTCATGATTGTGTCCCACTTGTTGTTGATTCTTCACAAAAAAATACAGTTTTATATGTTTATGTTTGAAGCCTGAAATGTGGCAAAAGGTTGCAAAGTTCAAGGGGGCCGAATACTTTCGCAAGGCACTGTAAGTAGCACACAGGAGGACATTTTTCTCTGTTGAGATCATTTCTTTTTGAATTTCTAGCCAAATGTAAAGTGTTCCTGTTTTGATTCATTTAATAGAGTGAGTTAGGTCTGCTCTATACCAAATTAGCATACCCCCTGAGTCCCTTCCCTGTTTCACACCTGGTAGTTTGGTGGATGGGACTATCAGCTCTCTGTAACCTAGAGGGAAACCAGTGAGTCCATCTCCTCTATACCATGGTTCTTGTAGGATGACAATGTCTGTATTTCCGATTTCTTTGAAGAAGTCCAGGTTCCTGCTCTTTAGGCCAAAGGCAGATGACCTCAGGCCTTAGATATTCCAGAATGAGAGAGTGAAGGCTTTGTGGTCCATAAAGTGTCCAATGTTGTTGTTCGTGTGGTTTGGCCTCAGACCAGTAGGTGTGAGCAGAGCCTGCTGAGAATCTGGTACATTCATTGGCTTGGGCTAGTGAGTATAAGAGTGGGGGTTGGACCTGTTGGTCTGCTCACAGCCTGGGTGTATGTATGACTTCCATGTTGAGGCCCTCGTTGTGGGAGTGGGGGGCATGGGGTGGGCAGGAGGGGCATAGGTCTGATCTGAGGGGGCCTAAATGGGGGGTGCTGCTCAGAGGGAGTGACATCCCATGGGCTTGGGGTTCTTCATTTGTCTGTCCCGCTGTGATTTCGACGCTATGGTCAGGGGTGGACTGTTCTGCCATGGTGTCGAGACCTTTGTCCGGTGCTGAGGTGGGCTGTTCTGCTGGTTTCTCTGTGGGGGTGGCCACCTCTCTAGTAGGTTGTTCTCTGTCACACGCCATCCCCTCACCCTCTCCTCCAGCAGCCTGATCCTCTCCTCTAGTGCTCTGTTCTTCACCACCTTCTGCTCTTTGTCATGTTGATGTTGTCTCACTACAGTCCAGAGTGCAGATATGTCTCTCTCCATCTCCAGGTCTGGTTAAGGGGGTGTTGTTGTGCTGGACTGTTGTCTGGGTCTGTGCTGACCTCTCTCTCTCTCTCTGTGTGTGTGTCTGTCAGGCCGTGAAGGATTGATATCCTCTTACTTGTGTCGCCCCAGATTCCTTTTGTTTAATTGTGTACTTGTGTTTTAGCGGCTTGTAGCTACAAGAGATTCATGTGTACACCTCAAATAAAACCGTCTGTGTTGCAGTAGGAACCAAAAACACACTACCTCTCCATCAGCATGCAGACAGGCAGTTTTGGTGTCCTTATATACATGCCGTACTACATACAAACCTGCTTTTCATGTGCAAGTTGTCATCGTCTGTCTCTCAGCCAAGTCCTGTAAACGTCAGAGCAGCGTGTTAAATGTATCTTTCACCAACCAGTCAATTACCCTAGCTGTTTTCTCTTCCCTCAGGTGATGCTATTAATTGCATTTATTCAGTGCCTAGGCTGCCAAGCCAGTTCTGGTTATGACCTTTTACAGACTGCACTACGACATCATGCCTCACACACACTATATATTTGACAGAAAGTTTGTCTCTTAACACACACACACACACACACTGCCATGAAATGCCCAGCCGCACGCTGGGGCTTGTTAAACCGGTTGTCAATCTCTCCTCAAGTATTAGCCTCTGTTTGCTGGAGGTGTGTGTGTGATTGCATGCAATATTCATTACCCTGGGCACTACGACATCATGCCTGACAGTCACTATGTAAGTCTGATAGATAATGTATTAAGCAATAGCTTTTTCGTGACCGTAGATTAAAATATTGTAGATGGTTGAATGAAGGGGTATTTCAGACTGGTTCAAATGTTTGGTTGTTTATTTTTGTGATGGGGAAAGAAGCACCTCTCGGATTCTCTCTGTCTCTCTCTCTGTCTCTCTCTCTCTCTGTCTCTGAGCGTCGGAATAAAGGTTAACAGTCAAGATAAAGTTACAAGCGAGTGGCTCTTAAATGATCCGGACACTCTCTTCTTCTCTTTTCCCTCCATAGACTGTGAATGGTGCCAGGGTCATTAATTCTCACTGACAAGACTATTACAGTTAATACCAGGGGAGGACAGTTCCCAGAGTGCTTAGAGGGAGGTGGTGCACGCACAACGTCATAAGGTTCCCTTGGTCATGCAGATCGAGCCCAGATCTCTGTCTGAACGACGTCTCTCAAAGTAAAACTGTCAAGAGACACATTAAGGATGTGCCATATGCCTCTATTGCGCCCCTCGAGTGACGCTCAGTCTCTGATCTCTGACCCTGATAGCTCTTCTCCTCCTCCGCCAAATCATTTGGCAAACTGTTAAACAAAAGTCAACCACCATGACAGCATGGTGTTATCTTTTGTGTCATTAATTTCGGAGGCAAGATTAGAAGGCAGGAATTCGCTACTGAAATTCAAAGATTGGGAGTTAAAATTGAATTGAATGATGAACCAAAGCGAGGCAGGACTAAGCACGCTAAGTAAACCGAGGCAGGCACAGTAAGCTTCTTTTCGCCTTGCGAGCGTTTTAGAACGCAACGTCTCAACCTGCTGATTTTGTCCCCTCTTTGTTCCTCTGTTAGTTCAACATGTTGCCTTTTTAAAGTCATCTAACTTTTTCTTGTTTGGAAACTTGCCAACACACAAACACACACGTCACAATGGCTGGCTTGGCAGCAGGTAAGGCCCTGTCTTGGGTGTACTGATGATGTGGCAGCATTTGCCTTCACACAACATTAGCATCCGCCTCAATGAGGAGCACAGCTCACAGGCCTGATGAGCTGTAGTTCTAGACATGTAGCTAGGAGTAATACAACCCCCAAGAGCTGCCAGACTACTTCAGACCACTTCTCAGACAGGAAGTCGAATGTTTGGATAGACGGATGCAGTGAGGATCAAAGGGTTGCATAGAAAGTGGATTGGATAGGGTTGCTTTATGGGTTGTGTGTGTGTGTGTGTGTGCCATTTTAACCAGAATGGCCCGAGAGGCTACAGTACAGCTCCGTCAATCAATTTGCATTTTAAATGTAATCAAAGAAAGTGCCCGGGTGCATTTTTCTTCTTCCAGTTTACAGTAGACCATTTATTTACATTCTGTAGACAAGTGTCCACATTGACATGTAGGGAGCATTTGCCAGTGATTCGGTTGTCTCCTTCCCTCCGTTGTGTTTGATTGGGGCTGTGGCACTAGTCACTACCCGATCATTCAGAGTCACATCCATCTCCCACAGGGCCGTTGACACAGACACATTTTAAAGGCACAATCTGCAATTTGTGTTTCAGCCTTAAAACATAGCCAATGGAGTAGTACAGTCTCATATCTTGGGTTATGGTAGGCCAATGGAGTAGTACAGTCTCATATCTTGGCTTATGGTAGGCCAATGGAGTAGTACAGTCTCATATCTTGGGTTATGGTAGGCCAGGGCAGGACAGTTGCACTTAGACATGCATTAAGTTATATTCTTCATGAATCAAGGGGTATTTAATCAAAATGGCCATTGAATAGAAGAGGCCATATCCCAGACTGCCTTTTTAATAGGGTTCCATATCCCCATTACCTAGCTAGCAGTTGCCAGAGTCCCTCCAGTCCAACAGTTGATTTGTAGCCCTGACTGTGTCAGATCCCCCCTCATTCAATCAACCGCCACATAATCAACTGAATCAAATCACATCTGTCTGACAAAGTGTATCACACACACACACACTGCCATGGAATGCCCAGCTGCCTGTCTGTCGGTCTCCCTCTCTGTGTCTGTCTCTGTCTGTCTGCCTGCCTGCTTGCTTGGCTGGAGAGGAATCTGACTACCAGTGTTTCACTGGAATGACCTCCTGTCTGTAACCATATATTTGTGAGTTCCTGTACACTGAGAGCATACCGCCCCTCTACCATAGCCTGTCCTGACAAACCCTCACCCCCCCGTTCCTGGAATAAAAAGCCATCTCATATTTGATTTTGTCTGGGTCGGTGGCAGGCCATGCCAAAAGCTCTCATTAGCCACATGTTTCATTAGCACAGAACAAGGGGGCAGTGAAATAGAGAACAAAATGAAGAATGTTTCCCTTCCTCCTTCCAGAGATTGACATTGAGCGCTGCGTCCGGGAATCCATCAACCTGTTCTGCTGGACTCCCAAGAGCGCCACTTACCGCCAGCACGCCCAGCCTCCCAAGGCCCAGGGAGACAGCAGCACCAACGGCTTCGGCAAGGCGAGCAACTACTACTCCTCAGACTACCAGGACATGCCCAAGACGGACCTGGTGAGCACTCCTCCATCATCACACACGACTCACACACAGATATGGACACATTCACTCACACACAGATATGGACACATTCACTCACACACAGATATGGACACATTCACTCACACACAGATATGGACACATTCACTCACTCACTCGTGTATGTGTGTATATATGTACTCACATTCACGCATAGCCAAACTCATACCCCTCACACACACACACACACACACACACACACACACACGTGTTGGTTTTATTATCCTAACCTGAACCCTAAACTTAAATCTGAGCCATGAACCTGAACCCTAATTGTAAGCCTAAAATAGCCCTTTTCCTTTTGGGGACTGGCAAAATGTCAGTTATTGTTATAATAATTTACATTTTTACTACCCTTGTGAGTACTTTTGAAATACACACACAAACACACACACACACGTACAGGCACACCATTTAACTCTATTCTAGCTCCTTCATGCCCAGACAGGCCTTGCTGTAAGGCAGTGGGCCCTATTTAACCTGTTTGCAGCTACCTCAATCCACCCATCTCGTCATGAGTTTACATGTTCCCACTCAGACATGGGTTGTCCTAGGCCCCATGATTGAGCGGTGATGTCATAGACAAAATGTGCCTCTTGTGTGGTTTTCACACCCTAATGAAATCGTACGCCACGTGTCTATTGGTTGCTCTCGGTGACATCTAGTCAAATGTAGACCGCCTCATTCTCAGACAGACAGCACTACAGTACACATGTAATGGAGATAGGGACATTGAGGGTCAGTGAGAACTCTAGACCCAAAATGGCCGCTGTATTTGCTGTATTAATTCCTTCCGGCTCAGTCAGTGTTTTTCCAGTTGCTCAATCTTTCATATATTATTTATTGGAGGTTTCCATTTTCCGGTGGTCAGGCTGTCAGCTTTGACTGGCTGTTAGTTTATGATTGTTCAGAGGGATAAAACTTGACTGGCTGTTAGTTTATGATTGTTCAGAGGGATAAAACTTGACTGGCTGTTAGTTTATGATTGTTCAGAGGGATAAAACTTGACTGGCTGTTAATTTATGATTGTTCAGGGGGATAAAACTTGACTGGCTGTTAATTTATGATTGTTCAGGGGGATAAAACTTGACTGGCTGTTAATTTATGATTTGGTCCAAGGGGAATAAATCCTGGGCTGTAATCTGAGCCTAATGGCTGGTTAACACAGACACGAGGGGCTCAACCCTAAACCATTTAAACACTTCCAGTCTCCGGGGGCCCGATTACCACCCACAAGTATCCTGGCTAGCTTACTACTGCCCTCTTGAGAAGATTCAGACAAATTTAGTAGACAGACACGATCCTCTCAATCCCTATATGACGTGAGACACGTTTGACAGAACCGAAGGTAACAAATTCTAGTACCAAACCATTTTTCATGTTGTCGTATTGCGAAAAGTACCTAAGGTTCAGTTTACTGTGTAACGATAGTCTGCAGTGCCCTCAAGATTCTTCCTCAGAAATCCCATAAAGGCAGGGAGGAACAGGAACACAGCTGTGAAACGTCAGTCTCAGAGAGGTTGGTTTACTGTTGGGGGTAACAGAGGAGAACCACGAACATGCAACATAATGGCCAATCTTAGAGGGAGGCTAGAGTATTGACCTGAATCCAGTTTTTCTTATTAATACCATGTTCTAGGAATGATGGTTTTATTGCAGCTACAGAAACCATAAGGATACCAAAACCATAATGCTTCCCACTTTATTTCATATCCCTGTTTTCTACTACTGTGTGTTCCATACATTTCAGCGAATAACGTTATAGTATATATTTTTCCTGTTTTTTGAATTGCACATGAAATTGTTACTATTTTTAAAATACTCTCCTTCAAGATCCTAGTCTGCTTATCTGGGTTTGATCGTTTTAGTTAAATAACATCACATTTTACTCGACACCCAGAAGTTGAAAGAAACGACCACGTCTGAAGATGGATTCTATCATATCATTTCTCAATATGCGTGTTGAGTTCATATCTGTTTGGTTGACTGTATGCCCTACAGCGTGCAGTGAGTAACTTATTCAATTTCCCAAAGAACATTTCATTAAATCCGGGCGAGATGATGTTGTCATGACACCAGAGAAATGAAGTGTTTACTGTATGCCTGGACCCAGGACCCGGCTCTGCTCTGGGCCTAGCTCGAGTCTGTCTGTCAGCAAAAACACGGAGGCATTTTATTAAAAAGTGCCGCTCTGCTCTGCTTGCGCCTGCTGCCAGAAAAGTTACTTCACTTTAGTTGAGAGGGACATTGGTAACTGCCGCGTGGCCATTAATGGAACATAAAAGACATTAGGGTCTGTATTTATAAAGTTACTTCACTTTAGTTGAGAGGGACATTGAACTGAGGGCCATTAATGGAACATAAGACATTAGGGTCTGTATTTATAAAGTTACTTCACTTTAGTTGAGAGGGACATTGGTAACTGCCGCGTGGCCATTAATGGAACATAAAAGACATTAGGGTCTGTATTTATAAAGTTACTTCACTTTAGTTGAGAGGGACATTGGTAACTGCCGCGTGGCCATTAATGGAACATAAAAGACATTAGGGTCTGTATTTATAAAGTTACTTCACTTTAGTTGAGAGGGACATTGGTAAAACATAAGACATTAGGGTCTGTATTTATAAAGTGCTGTTCTAGGATCATCGGGAGGACCCCCCCCCCCCCCCCGTCCATATAATCTTATTCAATATGACCTAAAAGGAATAAATGTGGGGAGGAATATCCTTCCTCCATTTCTTTGTGAAGGTATAGAATTACGCTGAGGGATAATTGCCATGTATGTATGGGAGTTCATATTGGGATGGCAAATCGCTGCATGGTGAATGTACAACACGGCTGTTGGCTATTCATTATCACTCGACCTCAGTCTAAGCTGGTTATCACCATGATGGTATTGTCGTTATAGTACTGTACATTCATGTTCCCATGCAGTTGATCATGTGAACCAATGGGGGCTATCAGGTTCCTCTGCACAGTAAACGTTGGTGAGGAAAAATAAGCTCTGGGTAGTGTTCAGTAGTGCACACCATCGCAAAGTGTTTTGCAACAGAGTACAAATTTAAAGCGTTATTGGACAAATGTGGACGGTTTCTCCCGGTTTCACACCATTTAAAAATACTTACTCCATACTGAACTGAGCCTGGGTCATTATATTATAATGCCATTTAGCAGATACTTTTATCCAATCAATGCGTGCATACGTCTGTTCCCGGGAATCAAACCCACTATCCTGTCATTGCCAGCGTGTGTGTGTGTGTGTGTGTGTGTGTGTGTAATAGATATTATTGCTGTCTGATTATACAAATTTATGACATCTCTTATTCACTTCTTAATGCATTCTAGGCTTAGCTTTTAAAGAGCTTTATATTGATTGTGATCTCTTTTAGGACATCATCCAGTTACCTTATCCAAGCAACAGTTATCATCATAATGGATTGCTCTTATCAGTCTTTCTCCCACTTCCTCACTGCTGATTGGATAAAGTGCTTACAGTTTGCCTGTGCTAATCCAAACTATTTGTTGTATTATTGTCAGTCTGTTTGTGTGTGTGTACGTACGTGCGCGGCTGTGTGTGCACCCGCCGGCCCGTGGCTGTGCTCGTGTGTGTGTGTGCCCGTGGCTGTGTGTGTGTGTGTGTGGTCATTGTACAGCCGTTATTACCTCTTTATGGAGCCCTCCTATCAGTCATGGCTGTTTACTGACTTCGAGGCCTCTCTCAGCCTATTGCGGACAGTCTGAGCACTGATGGAGGGATTGTGTGTTCCTGATGTAACTCGGGCAGTTGTTGCCATCCTGTACCTGTCCCGCAGGTGTGACTTTCGGATGTACCGATCCTGTGCAGGTGTTGTTACACGTGGTCTTCCACTGCGAGGATGATCAGCTGTCCGTCCTGTCTCCCTGTAGTGCTGTCTTAGGCGTTTCTAGTACAGACATTGCAATTTATTGCTCTGACCACATCTGCAGTCCTCATGCCTTCTTGCAGCATGCCTAAGGCATGTTCATGCAGATGAGCAGGGACCCTGGGCATCTTTCTTTTGGTGTTTTTCAGAGTCAGTAGAAAGGCCTCCTAAGTTTTCATAACATTGACCTTAATTGCCTACCGTCTGTAAGCCGTTAGTGTCTTAACGACCGTTCCACATGTGCATGTTCATTAATTGTTTATGGTTCATTGAACAAGCATGGGAAACAGTGTTTAAACCCTTTACAATGAAGACCTGTAAAATTATTTGGATTTTTCGAATTATCTTTGAGAGACAGGGTCCTGAAAAAGGGACGTTTCTTTTTTTGTTGAGTTTAGGAACTATAAAGGGTTCTCCTTTGGGGACAGCCGAAGAACCCTTTTAGGTTGTAGATTTTTTGATCCTAGTGTATCAGTGAAATGCTTACTTACTGGCCTTTCCCAACAATGCAGAGAGAAACGTAGAGAGAGAATAGAAAAAAAAGATTCACACAAGGAATAAAAACACAATGAGGAAGGATAACGTGGCTATTAAGCTGGAGGAACAGGTACATGTTGACTTATAGGCCTTGAAGGCCCAGTGCAGTCAACATTCAGTTTTCCTGTGTCTTATCTTATTGTACAACAGCTGATGAAAACTAACACTTTGAAAGTGTGAAAAAATTCCAATGGCTGGTTTTAGTCCAACTCTGCGTTCAGAGGTCTTAAAGCATTGAGTGCCTCCCTCCGATTCAATGACTGGACAGTTAAGTGAATAAAATACACCTCTGCCTCTCGTTTGTATGAATAAAGCACCCTCCTCCTTCGTCTTCATCCTCTCCTTGTTTGCACAATTGCCCCTTGTGGGATTAATAGCCTAAAGTATTTTTAATTGAATTCTCTCTTTCTCTCTTCCTCTCACCCCTGCTCTCTCGTTCATGCTCCCTGCTTCCTATTGACTCATGACAGCCAGTGAAATGTGTGATCTGTGCCAGCAGATCATCGGGCTCGTTGATGCATGTATCAATAACAATCATTCCACGATCCCATCCTCTCTCTCGCTCCATCAGTGAACGTGAGAGGTCTTCACAACTTGATTAGTGCTGTATCCCGAGGAGGATATCTTTTTTTAATACATTCAACTGCCATAAGGTCATCGCCATTCATCGAAAAGTTCTACTTCAGATGATGCATTGTCACATATCACCTGCCCCTTGCCATGTATTGCCGTAGATTCTGTAATTGTATATATTTACAAGGAGATGTTTCGTGGAAGCTTTGAGGTTTAGGTGACATTATACAAGAGTCATTTGGAAAGCAGAACTTCAGTGACACACCTCTAGAGATGTCAAGACTGCGTACAAAGGGAAAGTTAAGTAGGATTCCCCCTCAGGCTGCACACTCTATTCACAGGAGATACTGGCACCTCAGTGCCACCATTGTCCCTGCCACACAGACTTCTAAAACGTGCTTCTACTCTCAAGTCTTTGATGACAAATAGCCACAGTGCCAGTGGACTCCCTGGCTCTCCCCATTAACACGGCTCATCAGAGCCGGTCTGCGCTGTCACCTCCAGGGCAGCATTATCCTGTAGTGTCGACTGGAAAGGGAGAGTGCCTTTCCAAAATCCTCTGTCCTCAGTACAAAGTATTTTCTGCTTTGCCGGCAATGGCACTGATATCGCTTCGGGTCCTTTCTTGGGAACTACGTACAGTATTTACATATTTACAAAAGACTGACAGAGCTATTGTACAGTACCACTGAATGCTGTTATTGTCACCAAGATATTTAAGTCTTCCTTTGAGAGTTCGATGTTTGCTGGACAACTAAATAACAAACTGTACATTTGTGGCCAAAAGTTTTGAGAATGACACTAATATTAATTTTCACAAAGTTTGCTGCTTCAATGTCTTTAGATATTTTTGTCAGATGTTACTATGGAATACTGAAGTATAATTACAAGCATTTCATAAGTGTCAAAGGCTTTTATTGACAATTACATGAAGTTGATGCAAAGAGTCAATATTTGCATGCTGTCAATTAACTTCTGGGCCACATCCTGACTGATGGCAGCCCATTATTGCATAATCAATGCTTGGAGTTGTCAGAATTTGTGGGTTTTTGTTTTGTCCACCAGCCACTTGAGGATTGACCAGAAGTTCTCAATAGGATTAAGGTCTGGGGAGTTTCCTGGCCATGGACCCAAAAAATCTATGTTTTGTTCCCCAAACCACTTAGTTATCACTTTTGCCTTATGGCAAGGTTCTCCATCATGCTGGAAAAGGCATTGTTCGTCACCAAACTGTTCCTGGATGGTTGGGAGAAGTTGCTCTCTGACAATGTTTTTTATTTTAATTTTATTTTACCTTTATTTAACTTGGCAAGTCAGTTAAGAACAAATTCTTATTTTCAATGACGGCCTAGGAACAGTGGGTTAACTGCCTGTTCAGGGGCAGAACGACAGATTTGTACCTCGTCAGCTGGGGGATTTGAACTTGCAACTTTTTTTGGCTACTAGTCCAACGCTCTAACCACTAGGCTACCCTGCGCCCCATGTGTTGGTACCATTCTTTATTCATGGCTGTGTTCTTAGGCAAAATTGTGAGTGAGCCCACTCCCTTTGCTGAGAAGCAACCCCACACATGAATGATCTCAGGATGCTTTACTGTTGGCATGACACAGGACTAATGGTAGTGCTGACCTTGTCTTCTCCGGACAAGCTTTTTTCCGGATGCCCAAAACAATCGGAAAGGGGATTCATCAGAGAAAATGACTTTGCCCCAGTCTTCAGCAGTCCAATCCCTTTTGCAGAATATCAGTCTGAAGTTTTTTCCTGGAGAGAAGTGGATTCTTTGCTGCCCTTCTTGACACCAGGCCATCCTCCAAAAGTCTTCACCTCACTGTGCGTGCAGATGCACTCACACCTGCCTGCTGCCATTCCTGAGCAAGCTCTGTACTGGTGGTGCCCCGATCCCGCAGCTGAATCAACTTTAGGAGACGGTCCTGACGCTTAGGGACTTTCTTGGGCACCCTGAAGCCTTCTTCACAACAATTGACCCGCTCTCCTTGAAGTTCTTGATGATCTGATAAATGGTTGATTTAGGTGCCATCTTACTGGCAGCAATATCCTTGCCTGTGAAGCCCTTTTTGTGCAAACCAATGATGACGGCATGTGTTTCCTTGCAGGTAACCATGGCTGACAGAGGAAGAACAATGATTCCAAGCACCACCCTCCTTTTGAAGCTTCCAGTCTGTTATTCAAACTCAATCAGCATGACAGAGTGATCTCCAGCCTTGTCCTCGTCAACACTCACACCTGTGTTAACGAGAGAATCACTGACATGATGTCAGCCGGTCCTTTGTTGTCAGGGCTGAAATGCAGTGGAAATGTTTTGGGGGGATTCAGTTCATTTGCATGGCAAAGAGGGACTTTGCAATTAATTGCAATTCATCTGATCACTCTTCATAACATTCTGGAGTATATGCATCATCCATCATACAAACTGAGGTAGCAGACTTTGTGAAAATGTAATATTTGTGTCATTCTCAAACCTTTTGGCCACGACTGTATACTGACTGAACCAATTCTACCTCAGTGGTCATAATAACTCTCTCTTATCCCCTTCTCTCCAGTCGCGGGAGCCCTTGGCGCTGAGTGACCTGAAAGCCGAGGTGTCCCCCCGTATCTCAGCCGAGGACCTCATTGACCTGTGTGAATTGTCGGTGGGGGGTCAAACCAAGAGGAGCAAGGCCAGCAAGCCAAAGATCCTTGCCGTCGACATCCGCAGCATCGAGGAGTATCCTTCAGTGTGTGTGTGTGTGTGTGTGTGTGTGTGTGTGTGTGTGTGTGTGTGTGAGAGAGAGGGGAATTAATCAATCAATTAATGAAGCCTTTTCTACATCAGCACATTAAGCAGTTGGCACAAAGTGCTTTTACAATATAACCGACCTCGACCCCAAAGAGCAAGCACAGCAGAGATGGAGGTCTTCAGGGCAGATGATTAAAATATGCCTCTTCTTCTACCCCCGGGCTGTTTTGTGTTAGCACAGCTCCACATAGAGAGACGAGAGCCCAAGTGTTCTGTTTTACTTTGAAGGGGAATTTATAGCATGTTGTCGTAAAAGACGAGTCGTACAGTACCTCTTTTGAATAAATGCATGTGTTATTGGCCTCTGCTATGTCTCCAGAGAAGGGATCGGTACTGAAATATGCTTTTCACCTTCAGGCTGTATTGGTGTTGTGCAGTACCACCACCAGTACAATAGCTGTGTGTGTGTGTGTGTGTGTGTGTGTGTTTGGCTTGCATGTAGCTTTTAGCTCCATCAAGACTGATCTACTCCATTCACACACTGCTAGTACACAGTCTTAGAAATATTTTCTGTTGGTTCAGTTCAGCCATGGCTTTGTGCAGAGTATACATTGGCTGTGTATATGGCTGGTCCTGTGTTCAAGAACTGGCTTGCCTTCTGTGCTCTCCTCTATCTGGCTGAGGAGAGTATGGAGGTCTGGAGCGTTAGCTACTGCGTCAAATCAAACTTTTTGCCACATGCGCTGAATACAGCAAGTGTAGACTTTACCGTGAAATGCTTACTTACAAGCCCTTAATCAACAGAGCAGTTCAAGAAGAAGAAAATATTTACCAAGTAGGCTAAAATTGAAAGTAACACAATAAGAATAACAATAACGAGGCAATATACAGGGGGCACTGGTACAGGCTAGTTGAGGTAATCTGTACATGTAGGTGGGGGTGAAGTGACTATGCATAGGTAACAAATGAACAGCGAGTAGCAGCAGTGTACGGCGGGGTAATGTAAATTGTCCGGTAGTGATTTTTATGAATTGTTCAGCAGACTAATGGCTTGGGGGTAGAAGCTGTTGAGGAGCCTTTTGGTCCTAGACTTGGCGCTCCAGTACCGCTTGCCGTGCGGTGGCAGAGAAAAAAAGTTTAACTTGGGTGACTGGAGTCTCTGACAATTTTATGGGCTTTCCTCTGACACTGTATATAGGTCCTGGATGGCAGGAAGCTTGGCCCCAATTATGTACTGGGCCGTTCGCACTACCCTCCGTTACGCCTCACGGTCAGATGCTGAGCAGTTACCAGGCGGTGATGCAACCGGTCAGGATGCTCTCGATGGTGCAGCTGTAAAACTGTTTTCAGTCTCGTGAGGGGGAAAAGGTTTTGTTATGCCCTCTTCACGACTGTCTTGGTATGTTTGGCCCATGATAGCTCGTTGGTGATGTGGACACCAAGGAACTTGAAACTCTTGACCCGCTCCACTACAGCCCCATCGATGTTAATGGAGGCCTGTTCGGCCCGCCTTTTACTGTAGTCCAAGATCAGCTCCTTTGTCTTACCCACATTGAGGGAGAGGTTGTTGTCTTGGCACCACACTGCCAGTTCTCTGACCTCCTCCCTATAAGCCGTCTCATCGTTGTTGGTGATCAGGCCTACCACTGTCGTGTCATCAGCAAACTTAATGATGGTTTGGCCACGCAGTCGTGGGTGAACAGGGAATACAGGAGGGGACTAAGTACACACCCCTGTAGGGCCCCACGGTCTGGACCTGAGGAGAATCCATTCTGCCTGCTTATTAGCTACCGCATAGCCTGTTAGCCACCTCATGTTAGCCACCTGCTAGCCTGTTAGCCACCTGCTAGCCTGTTAGCCACCTGCTAGCCTGTTAGCCGCCTGCTAGCCTGTTAGCCGCCTGCTAGCCTGTTAGCCGCCTGCTAGCCTGTTAGCCACCTGCTAGCCTGTTAGCCACCTGCTAGCCTGTTAGCTGTCTGTTAGCCACCTGCTAGCCTGTTAGCCACCTACTAGCAAAAACAACTTGTGTGGGCAAAAGTTACAAAACCGCCACTGGATGGAAGGTTTATGGGTTAACTGAAAAACATTTAGACTTTTTTGTTACAGGGTGGATAATACCTGTGAAATTCATATATCAGAAGTGTGAGATGGACTAATATGTTCTGCTGATTGGAGAAGCTGCTTTCATCTTCGGGTTGTGAATTGACCTTGTACAAGGTAACATTGTTGAAGTCCTTGGAGTAATTCTTCTAGAAAAACCTCCAGCCCTATCACTGGGTGTGAACACATCTGGCACATTTGACAGCCAATGGACAAAGTTACCCTGGATATGAGTGTGCTAAGAAAATAAGGAGAGTGAATGTGCAGGGGGTTAGATGTGAATATGCATTGGGTTAGATCTGATTAGAAGTCCAACTTAACCTCTGGTTATAATAACATAGTTACCCAGACACATTTTTATTTACGTTTCTTTACCTTTCTTGGAGGAAAGAAAAGGCAGACTCCTTAAGGGGGATGTGGGACCCTCGGCCGGTGCTGCTGAATTATTGATTCATTATTGTGTGTGTGTGTGTGTGTGTGTGTGTGTGTGTGTGCATGACACAGCCTAACACGCACTCAGCGCACACACACTCCCCCGTGGATACACCTGATAAGTCCCTTAGATTAAAAACGGGTTGCCAGAATCAATAACCTAGTAATCCATCTTGGCTATTCATAAAAGTGCAATATCACAAAACAAAAACACAATTTGTCTGCACAGATGGACTGTTTGTTTTCTTCTAGTTCTATTTCCCTGACAGTTGTTCAGAGTAGACTTTCCAGCGCTAAGTAACCAATACTCTTTCATCTTAAAAGTGAGCCACTCTCTCAAGAGTCATCGTCGGAGGTCAGTGGAATGATAATTGTTTTACGGGGAGTTAAAGCTCCATTAATCAGTGGGGGATTAGGGGGAATACCTGGCAACCGTCCTCCCTCAGACAAAGTCCTCTCCATTCTATAGAGTCCTGATAGACAGCGGTTCCCAGGGCTCCTGACCCTGAATAACAAAAAGGGCTTTGGGCCACTTAGAGCTGGCTACCCTGCATTGTGATGATTGTGAGATAAAATACAGTGTTGGGTCTCCAGTTGGTCACAAAGTTGTTCAATTGATCACACCAATTCAGTGTTTTACTAGTGGTTGGTTTCCATGCCTGCGTATATTCAAGAATGTAAATGATAATTGAACAGAGTACCAGATTTCAGACTGTAGCTACCTTTTTTAAGTAGTTTGTCCACAGCTGTTTTAAACAACAGTTGTGTGGACTACCTTACATTTAGGGGTTCTAGAGCAAAGATTCAGTAACTCAAGTTAAATTTGACTAAAGTGAAATATGTCAGTGTGTATATGATGACCTCTCTCTTCCCAGGAATAATTTAGTGGCCTAACGTGCTTCAGGAAAGCAGACGAGCACCATTCGTCTTAAAATTATGTAGCAATAATGTCGATAACTACACTCGGAAACGGAGCAAACCAGAGAATGATTATTAAATTATACAAATATGTGTTTTGTTCTTCTCTCTGGCTCGCTTGTGCCTAGCTTTCACTGTTCCCTCAACACAAGCTGCCTGGCACTCAGCAGATAGCTAACACTGTTCCCTCAGCACGAGCTGCCTGGCACTCAGCCTATAGCTAACACTGTTCCCTCGGCACGAGCTGCCTGACACTCAGCAGATAGCTAACACTGTTCCCTCAGTGCGAGCTGCCTGGCACTCAGCCTATAGCTAACACTGTTCCCTCGGCACGAGCTGCCTGGCACTCAGCAGATAGCTAACACTGTTCCCTCAGTGCGAGCTGCCTGGCACTCAGCAGATAGCTAACACTGTTCCCTCAGTGCGAGCTGCCTGGTACTCAGCAGATAGCTAACACTGTTCCCTCAGTGCGAGCTGCCTGGCACTCAGCAGATAGCTAACACTGTTCCCTCAGTGCGAGCTGCCTGGCACTCAGCAGATAGCTAACACTGTTCTCTCAGCGCGAGCTGCCTGGCACTCAGCAGATAGCTAACACTGTTCCCTCAGTGCGAGCTGCCTGGCACTCAGCAGATAGCTAACACTGTTCACTCAGTGCGAGCTGCCAGGCACTCAGCTAACACTGTTCCCTCAGTGCGAGCTGCCTGGCACTCAGCTAACACTGTTCCCTCAGTGCGAGCTGCCTGGTACTCAGCTAACACTGTTCCCTCAGTGCGAGCTGCCTGGCACTCAGCAGATAGCTAACACTGTTCCCTCAGTGCGAGCTGCCTGACACTCAGCAGATAGCTAACACTGTTCCCTCAGTGCGAGCTGCCTGACACTCAGCAGATAGCTAACACTGTTCCCTCAGTGCGAGCTGCCTGACACTCAGCAGATAGCTAACACTGTTCCCTCAGTGCGAGCTGCCTGGCACTCAGCAGATAGCTAACACTGTTCCCTCAGTGCGAGCTGCCTCGCACTCAGCAGAGCTTAATAAACGTATTGTCTTTTGTTTTCTTTCTTTCCCCTCATTATGTAAATTGAGGCATTCTTCCAGTTCCCACCCTCCCTGTCCTCCTCCCATTCACCAATCCCCTCCCCCGAGATTGAGTTAATACTTTAATTTGCCTGGCTCGTGATATTTCTGGAGACTGTTTTTGGCAGCCAGAGCAGCTGCTGTAGAAACTTCTGGTAGACTCTGTTAGGCTGACAGACCAAGACAGACCCCCCTCTCACGCTCACCTCAGACAGAAAATGACATGCACACATTAAATTATTACACTCTGGGTGGAGGGTGGTCATGGGGGGGATGCACTGTATACTGTGATGCACTGTATAGTGTACTGTGTCCATGATTGCACTTACCCAGAAGGTATTTTTTATCAGTCAGTGATCTTGTATTGTATTGTAGTATTCATTATGCATGACTGAACAGAGGTGGATAAATGATTAATTTAAAGATTTCTTTAGTAACTTTCAATCATTTACCATATTGTGGACATCAAGCATATTTTACACCCAATTGCGCACAGACATTTTAAGTGATCCCTGCAATGAATCTGATTCCACTTCCGGCGCCGACAGAGATGGCCGCCTCGCTTTGCGTTCCTAGGAAACTATGCAGTTTTATGTTTTTTTACGTGTTATTTCTTACATTAGTACCCCAGGTCATCTTAGGTTTCATTACATACAGTCGAGAAGAACTACTGAATATAAGATCAGCGTCAACTCACCATCAGTACGACCAAGAATATGTTTTCCGCGACGCGGATCCTGTGTTCTGCCTTACAAACAGGTCAACGGAATTGATTCCATGCAGCGACCCCAAAAAACGACTCCGAAAAAGAGGGAAAAGAGGCGGTCTTCTGGTCAGACTCCGGAGACGGGCACACCGTGCACCACTCCCTAGCATTCTTCTTGCCAATGTCCAGTCTCTTGACAACAAGGTTGATGAAATCCGAGCAAGGGTAGCATTCCAGAGGGACATCAGAGACTGTAACGTTCTTTGCTTCACGGAAACTTGGCTCACTGGAGAGACGCTATCCGGGGCGGTGCAGCCAACGGGTTTCTCCACGCATCGCGCCGACAGAAACAAACATCTTTCTGGTAAGAAGAGTGGTGGGGGCGTATGCCTCATGACTAACGAGACATGGTGTGATGAAAGAAACATACAGGAACTCAAATCCTTCCGTTCACCTGATTTAGAATTCCTCACAATCAAATGTAGACCGCATTATCTACCAAGAGAATTCTCTTCGATTATAATCACAGCCGTATATATCCCCCCCCAAGCAGACACATCGATGGCTCTGAACGAACTTTATTTAACTTATTTAACCATTTATCCGGAGGCTGCATTCATTGTAGCTGGGGATTTTAACAAAGCTAATCTGAAAACAAGACTCCCTAAATTTTATCAGCATATCGATTGCGCAACCAGGGGTGGTAAAACCTTGGATCATTGTTACTCTAACTTCCGCGACGCATATAAGGCCCTGCCCCGCCCCCCTTTCGGAAAAGCTGACCACGACTCCATTTTGTTGATCCCTGCCTACAGACAGAAACTTAAACAAGAGGCTCCCACGCTGAGGTCTGTCCAACGCTGGTCCGACCAAGCTGACTCCACACTCGTGGACTGGGACATGTTTCGTATTGCGTCAGATAACAATATTGACGAATACGCTGATTCGGTTGTGCGAGTTCATTAGAACGTGCGTTGAAGATGTCGTTCCCATAGCAACGATTAAAACATTCCCTAACCAGAAACCGTGGATTGATGGCAGCATTCGCGTGAAACTGAAAGCGCGAACCACTGCTTTTAATCAGGGCAAGGTGTCTGGTAACATGACCGAATACAAACAGTGCAGCTATTCCCTCCGCAAGGCTATCAAACAAGCTAAGCGTCAGTACAGAGACAAAGTAGAATCTCAATTCAACGGCTCAGACACAAGAGGCATGTGGCAGGGTCTACAGTCAATCACGGACTACAAGAAGAAACCCAGCCCAGTCACGGACCAGGATGTCTTGCTCCCAGGCAGACTAAATAACTTTTTTGCCCGCTTTGAGGACAATACAGTGCCACTGACACGGCCTGCAACGAAAACATGCGGTCTCTCCTTCACTGCAGCCGAGGTGAGTAAGACATTTAAACGTGTTAACCCTCGCAAGGCTGCAGGCCCAGACGGCATCCCCAGCCGCGCCCTCAGAGCATGCGCAGACCAGCTGGCCGGTGTGTTTACGGACATATTCAATCAATCCCTATACCAGTCTGCTGTTCCCAAATGCTTCAAGAGGGCCACCATTGTTCCTGTTCCCAAGAAAGCTAAGGTAACTGAGCTAAACGACTACCGCCCCGTAGCACTCACTTCCGTCATCAAGAAGTGCTTTGAGAGACTAGTCAAGGACCATATCACCTCCACCCTACCTGACACCCTAGACCCACTCCAATTTCCTTACCACCCAAATAGGTCCACAGACGATGCAATCTCAACCACACTGCACACTGCCCTAACCCATCTGGACAAGAGGAATACCTATGTGAGAATGCTGTTCATCGACTACAGCTCGGCATGCAACACCATAGTACCCTCCAAGCTCGTCTTCAAGCTCGAGACCCTGGGTCTCGACCCCGCCCTGTGCAACTGGGTACTGGACTTCCTGACGGGCCGCCCCCCAGGTGGTGAGGGTAGGCAACAACATCTCCTCCCCGCTGATCCTCAACACGGGGGCCCCACAAGGGTGCGTTCTGAGCCCTCTCCTGTACTCCCTGTTCACCCACGACTGCGTGGCCACGCACGCCTCCAACTCAATCATCAAGTTTGCGGACGACACAACAGTGGTAGGCTTGATTACCAACAACGACGAGACGGCCTACAGGGAGGAGGTGAGGGCCCTCGGAGTGTGGTGTCAGGAAAATAACCTCACACTCAACGTCAACAAAACTAAGGAGATGATTGTGGACTTCAGGAAACAGCAGAGGGAACACCCCCCTATCCACATCGATGGAACAGTAGTGGAGAGGGTAGCAAGTTTTAAGTTCCTCGGCATACACATCACAGACAAACTGAATTGGTCCACTCACACAGACAGCATCGTGAAGAAGGCGCAGCAGCGCCTCTTCAACCTCAGGAGGCTGAAGAAATTCGGCTTGTCACCAAAAGCATTCACAAACTTCTACAGATGCACAATCGAGAGCATCCTGGCGGGCTGTATCACCGCCTGGTACGGCAACCGCTCCGCCCTCAACCGGAAGGCTCTCCAGAGGGTAGTGAGTTCTGCACAACGCATCACCGGGGGCAAACTACCTGCCCTCCAGGACACCTACACCACCCGATGTTACAGGAAGGCCATAAAGATCATCAAGGACATCAACCACCCGAGCCACTGCCTGTTCACCCCGCTATCATCCAGAAGGCGAGGTCAGTACAGGTGCATCAAAGCTGGGACCGAGAGACTGAAAAACAGCTTCTATCTCAAGGCCATCAGACTGTTAAACAGCCACCACTAGCATTGAGTGGCTGCTGCCAACACACTGACATTGACACTGACTCAACTCCAGCCACTTTAATAATGGGAATTGATGGGAAATTATGTAAATATATCACTAGCCACTTTAAACAATGCTACCTTATATAATGTTACTTACCCTACATTATTCATCTCATATGCATACGTATATACTGTACTCTAATCATCGACTGCATCCTTATGTAATACATGTATCACTAGCCACTTTAACTATGCCACTTTGTTTACATACTCATCTCATATGTATATACTGTACTCGATACCATCTACTGTATGCTGCCCTGTACCATCACTCATTCATATATCCTTATGTACATATTCTTTATCCCCTTACACTGTGTATAAGACAGTAGTTTTGGAATTGTTAGTTAGTTTACTTGTTGGTTATTACTGCATTGTCGGAAGTAGAAGCACAAGCATTTCGCTACACTCGCATTAACATCTGCTAACCATGTGTATGTGACAAATAAAATTTGATTTTGATTTGATTGGAGCAAACAAGCTACCATGGCCTTGGTGTATTAGCTATCCCTCGACAGGCCTAGTCCACTATAGATCCCTGTATTTTATAATAGACAGACAGTGTGAACACATGGCCTTGGTGTATTAGTTATCCCTCGACAGGCCTAGTCCACTATTGATCCCTGTATTTTATAATAGACAGACAGTATGAACACATGGCCTTGGTGTATTAGCTATCCCTCGACAGGCCTAGTCCACTATAGATCCCTGTATTTTATAATAGACAGACAGTGTGAACACATGGCCTTGGTGTATTAGCTAGCCCTCGACAGGCCTAGTCCACTATAGATCCCTGTATTTTATAATAGACAGACAGTGTGAACACATGGCCTTGGTGTATTAGCTAGTCCTCGACAGGCCTAGTCCACTATAGATCCCTGTATTTTATAATAGACAGACAGGCCAGGCCTAGTCCCCTCGACAGGCCTAGTCCACTATTGATCCCTGTATTTTATAATAGACAGACAGTGTGAACACATGGCCTTGGTGTATTAGCTATCCCTCGACAGGCCTAGTCCACTATAGATCCCTGTATTTTATAATAGACAGACAGTGTGAACACATGGCCTTGGTGTATTAGCTATCCCTCGACAGGCCTAGTCCACTATAGATCCCTGTATTTTATAATAGACAGACAGTATGAACACATGGCCTTGGTGTATTAGCTATCCCTCGACAGGCCTAGTCCACTATAGATCCCTGTATTTTATAATAGACAGACAGTATGAACACATGGCCTTGGTGTATTAGTTAGCCCTCGACAGGCCTAGTCCACTATAGATCCCTGTATTTTATAATAGACAGACAGTGTGAACACATGGCCTTGGTGTATTAGCTAGTCCTCGACAGGCCTAGTCCACTATAGATCCCTGTATTTTATAATAGACAGACAGTGTGAACACATGGCCTTGGTGTATTAGTTAGCCCTCGACAGGCCTAGTCCACTATAGAGCCCTGTATTTTATAATAGACAGACAGTGTGAACACATGGCCTTGGTGTATTAGCTAGCCCTCGACAGGCCTAGTCCACTATTGATCCCTGTATTTTATAATAGACAGACGGTATGAACACATGGCCTTGGTGTATTAGCTATCCCTCGACAGGCCTAGTCCACTATAGATCCCTGTATTTTATAATAGACAGACAGTGTGAACACATGGCCTGGAGATGTATTGCTCTGTAATTTGAATCGACTGCATTCGGAGCCTGAGATTCATCACCGTGTCAGAGTCCCAAATCATATCCAGTTGCTCTGTTTTAGGCCCATAACAGTGAAACTGCAGTCTGTGGGACATTTCCCTCCACTCAGTCATGTTCTATTACTGCAGCAGTGTTAAACAGACTTTTATCAGGATGAGGGATTGGAAATTATCCCCACACTGTAAAAAAATATAATGATTTGACATACAATTGTAAGGCAACCAGCTGCAATACGATTAAGAGTTTTTTTCTACAAAATGTTCCACACAGTTTTTGTTGAGTTTGCTCAACAACATTATTTTTTTTAAACTCACAATCTTATTGTTGCCATAAAATTGTGCGTTGAATCAACATGATTTATTTTAATAATTACAGTGCACGTGATGCATGTAAAACACTTGCAGAACCTTTAGGAAGTTAAAAGTTAACTTGTGAAATTAGATAACAGTTTAGCTGAACAGCACTATACTGTAGTGTAAGAATCCACATCAGATGTTCATACCCATAGTGGTATGCAGGGATTTAAACACCTTTATGGAGCTCACGGTATCACTACTGAATGCTAATAGACTTAATGAATGAATTATGATGTGGTTATAATCATAGCCGTGGGAAGTAGTGGTGCCTAGAGTGCTGCAGCACCCCCTGAAAAATCACATTTATGAATTATTATTACATAACAAAAATCACAAAAGTAATGCACTGGGCCTTTTAATAGTCCTTTATTAGCGGACCAATATAGCCATCTGCAGAACGGGCAAACCCCCCATGGAAGAAGAAAATCGCAGCACCCCCACCCCTAAACCACTTCCCACGGCTATGGTTATAATGCAGTGTTTGACATAAGCATGTATGGCCCTCTTCTAATGACTTATTGGTCACCCTAAGTTATTAAGGACATCTGAGATAATCTCAATGTATTACCATCTCATAATGATCCTGACTTCATCAGCCGTCTAATAAGACACTTTAATACCATAAAGACTTTACTTAGACTGGTGTACATTTTACAGCGTTGTCCCTTAACCCTTGTCCAGCTTCGGCCGAGGCCACATCTCGGGAAGCATCAGCATCCCCTACAGCACGGCGTTCTCTCCGGATGGGGAGCTGGTGCAGTGTCCCGCCACCGGCACCCTCCAGAGCTTCAGGGGACGTGTCATCGTGGTCATCAGCCATGCCATGAAGAGCGCCGCCATGGTGAGAGAAAACACACACGCGTTTAGGGATACACAGACATTCATGCATGAACGCAAATGCACACACATTGAACCTTTTATTCATGCGGGGAAGTCCCATTGAGACCAATTTCTCTTTTACAAGGAAGCCCTGATTCACAAGTGCATGCATCTGCACACACTCAAACACACGTGTATGCATGTGCACCCTACGCACACACATGCGTGCACACAACACACACACTGTGTCTGCAGCTAGGACGGTTAACTTGCACAATGAGCTATTTAATTGATTCCACCTAAAAGTTCAACAAGCCAGACTGTACCTCCACTCTAAGTCATACGGAAGTCATGGATTGTTCAATCAGACAGGAGTCCAGTTTGTGTTTCCCCAATGAAATCAGTTCACCTCGTCTATGCTGCGTTCGTTCAGCTGTTTCTGGGGCAAAGCTATTTGCTGTCTTCTCAGCATATTTGTGAACTGTAATTGAAGTGAATCACCATTTTTTCCAAATGAAGCATAAAAGCATGATTTGGTTCTGTTTTTCGCTGTACGGAATGATAAATGATAGTCACATTGCTATAAAAAAAGCATTCTTAGTTCAATTCACTTCGGTATTACATTTACATTACATTTAAGTCATTTAGCAGATAATCCATATTTAGTTTAATTATCCTCGGTATAATCCATATTTAGTTTAATTCCCCTTGGTATAATCCATATTTAGTTTAATTATCCTCGGAATAATCCATATTTAGTTTAATTCCCCTTGGTATAATCCATATTTAGTTTAATTATCCTCGGAATAATGCATATTTAGTTTAATTCCCCTTGGTATAATCCATATTTAGTTTAATTATCCTCGGTATAATCCATATTTAGTTTAATTATCCTCGGTATAATCCATATTTAGTTTAATTATCCTCGGTATAATCCATATTTAGTTTAATTATCCTCGGTATAATCCATATTTAGTTTAATTCACCTCGGTATAATCCATATTTAGTTTAATTATCCTCGGTATAATCCATATTTAGTTTAATTATCCTCGGTATAATCCATATTTAGTTTAATTCACCTCGGTATAATCCATATTTAGTTTAATTCACCTCGGTATAATCCATATTTAGTTTAATTCCCCTTGGTATAATCCATATTTAGGTTAATTCACCTCGGTATAATCCATATTTAGGTTAATTCACCTCCGTATAATCCATCAAATCAGAATAGTACACCTGAACACCTTACAAAGAACAATCTATTAGGCTACATGTACTGCAGATTTAGATATGATTCATGTGACATTCTGTTGCATCACCTTGCATCTCTTCTTGGCATTTGGCCCCAAGATGACAGTTGGCCTCCTTCAAAGGTTGGCCTTCTTGCCTGGGAAGCCCCAGTTGGAAGCACCAGTTCAGGGGGTATAGTTCTGATCAGATCCTCTCAGATCCACACAGTGATCAGAGGGCTTTAAGAGGGGATATCTGGGATGTCATAACTCCTTAGGTCAGCGCACAGCGTCACATGAACCACTATCTGTGCATTAGAGACCTCTCTAACGCCTAGGAAGCTCAGATTCAAACTCCCATTAACCAGCTCTGCAAGTGTTATGTCAAAATATGTTCGTTGATCACCAAATATGGAGTTTCTTCTTCATTTACTTCCGTTACGGCCGGTATGTACTTCCAAAAAGAGAGAATGAGTTCATTATTTGTGGAATCTAGCATAGAGGTCGACCGATTCATGATTTTTCAACACCGATACCTATTATTGGAGGACCAAAAAAGCCACTACCGCTTAATCGGCTGATTTTTATATATATATATTTGTAATAATGACAATTACAACAATACTGTATAAACAATAAACACTTTCATTTTAACTTAATGTAATACATCAATAAAATCAATTTAGTCGCAAATAAATAATGAAACATGTTCAATTTGGTTTAAATAATGCAAAAACAAAGTGTTGGAGAAGAAAGTAAAAGTGCAATATGTGCCATGTAAAAAAGCTAACGTTTAAGTTCCTTGCTCAGAACATGAGAACATATGAAAGCTTGTGGTTCCTTTTAACATGAGTCTTCAATATTCCCAGGTAAGAAGTTTTAGGTTGTAGTTATTATAGGACTATTTCTCTCTATACCATTTTGTATTTCATATACCTTTGACTATTGGATGTTCTAATAGGTACTTTAGTATTGCCAGCCTAATCTCGGGAGTTGATAGGCTTGAAGTCAACCAAGTTGCCAGGTGCACTGTGTTTCCTCCGACACATTGGTGCGGCTGGCTTCCGGGTTGGATGCGCGCTGTGTTAAGAAGCAGTGCGGCTTGGTTGGGTTGTGTTTCGGAGGACGCATGACGTTCAACCTTCGTCTCTCCCGAGCCCGTACAGGAGTTGTAGCGATGAGACAAGATAGTAGTGACTAAAACAATTGGATACCACGAAATTGGGGAGAAAAAGGGGTCAAATTTCAACAACAAAAAAACAACAAAACGAATAGTAAACAAACAAAAATAAATTTTGTTAGTTCCCACGAGGTCAAATGCTATTTCTATGGGGTTTGGGGTTAAGGTTAGAATTAGTGTTAGGGTTAGAATTATGTTTTGGGTTAGTTTTAGGGTTAGGTTTTTGGGTTAGGGTAAGAGTAAGGGTTAGTGTTTATGGAAATAGGATTTTGAATGGGACTGAATGTTTTGTCCCCACAAGGTTTAGTGGTGAGGGAATTGAAGCGCCTGTGATTCATTCTGGTCGAGAAGATAGAAGATGTAGCTGTGAGAAATGTGTTTTGACCTGGCAGGCAAACATGGGAATGTTGTGTGTGTGTGAGAAATGATGTACTCTAATGCATTAGTGATGAATGTTTGTTTACTGCCTAGTGTGCATTCTCTCTCAGTCTCTGGGTGAATTCAAAATGGCACCATATTCCCTTAGGGCTCTGGTCAAAAGAAGTGTGCTATGGTATGTAGGGAATGGGTTCCATTTGGGATGCACCCTATACATGGCTCAGTGAGACTGGAGATGTGTAACACATAGCTAGGTCTTTAGCAAGCAGTGCACTTCCCTGAACCAATTCCAGTGTTTTGGCTGTAATGTTATACTCCGAGGTGTGATGTTTGGTTACTACTTCACCTTGCTTGTTAGTCTGCGTCGTGTTTGTTCTTCTCTCAGCCACTGATCAACGCTAGCAAACAAATTCAACTTGCTAATGCGAGCACCATAGTAGAATCGTCTGTTTTATTTGAAAGAATTTGGAGGTTGTCCTCGAGCTACACTAGATACTGTACCTACTGTAGCCAACTGGACGAGACTGGATGTGTTGCAGACCACCTAACCTACAGTAACCAGAGTCTGGGAACAACTTAATTCTCCAGATGTGATGCCATAGTTGTGGTGAGCAACACCAGTTGCACCAGGCTCCAGTTCTGGGGAAGTCAGAATTACAGAAAGCGCTATTACAGCATATTTTCAACACAGTGTTGCTCTTTATTATGTTGAAGAAACAAGTTTCTCACTTACCTACATCAGGGCCTGTATCAGATGGTACCTAGATAAGAACCTGTATCAGATGGTACCTAGATAAGAACCTGTATCAGATGGTACCTAGATAAGAACCTGTATCAGATGGTACCTAGATAAGAACCTGTATCAGATGGTACCTAGATAAGAACCTGTATCAGATGGTACCTAGATAAGAACCTGTATCAGATGGTACCTAGATAAGAACCTGTATCAGATGGTACCTAGATAAGAACCTGCATCAGATGGTACCTAGATAAGAACCTGCATCAGATGGTACCTAGATAAGAACCTGCATCAGATGGTACCTAGATAAGAACCTGCATCAGATGGTACCTAGATAAGAACCTGCATCAGATGGTACCTAGATAAGAACCTGCATCAGATGGTACCTAGATAAGAACCTGCATCAGATGGTACCTAGATAAGAACCTGCATCAGATGGTACCTACACCAGGGCCTGCATCAGATGGTACCTACACCAGGGCCTGTATCAGATGATACCTACACCAGGGCCTGTATCAGATGATACCTACACCAGGGCCTGTATCAGATGATACCTACACCAGGGCCTGTATCAGATGAAAATTGCAGAAACTAGACAACTGCATGTTCTCTAAGTACGCAGAGACCTCCTTCGTCAGTCTTCTTCCTGCACCTTCCTGCTACTTTGTCGAATGTTGTGGTAAATGTTCCATGTTGTTAGTGGTTTGCCTTGGTCTTGTTGACCCCCCTCCCCCCTCCAGATTGGTAAATGTTCCTCCATGTTGTTAATGGTTTGCCTTGGTCTTGTTGACCCCCACCCCTCCAGATTGGTAAATGTTCCTCCATGTTGTTAATGGTTTGCCTTTGTTGTCCCCCCTCCAGATTGGTAAATGTTCCTCCATGTTGTTAATGGTTTGCCTTGGTCTTGTTGTCCCCCCTCCCCTCCAGATTGGTAAATGTTCCTCCATGTTGTTAATGGTTTGCCTTGGTCTTGTTGAGATTGGTAAATGTTCCCATGTTGTTAATGGTTTGCCTCTTGTTGTCAGATTGGTAAATGTTCCTCCATGTTGTTAATGGTTTGCCTTGGTCTTGTTGTCCCCCTCCCCTCCAGATTGGTCCCCCATGTTGTTAATGGTTTGCCTCCAGATTGGTCCATGTTCCTCCATGTTGTTAATGGTTTGCCTTGGTCTTGTTGTCCCCCTCCAGATTGGTAAATGTTCCTCCAGATTGGTCAATGTTCCTCCATGTTGTTAATGGTTTGCCTTGGTCTTGTTGTCCCCCTTGTTGTCCCCTCCAGATTGGTAAATGTTCATGTTGTTAATGGTTTGCCTTGGTCTTGTTGTCCCCCTCCAGATTGGTTGTTCCTCCATGTTGTTAATGGTTTGCCTTGGTCTTGTTGACCCCCAGATTGGTAAATGTTCCTCCAGATTGGTAAATGTTCCTCCATGTTGTTAATGGTTTGCCTTGGTCTTGTTGTCCCCCCTCCCCTCCAGATTGGTCAATGTTCCTCCATGTTGTTAATGGTTTGCCTTGGTCTTGTTGTCCCCCCTCCAGATTGGTAAATGTTCCTCCATGTTGTTAATGGTTTGCCTTGGTCTTGTTGTCCCCCCTCCCCTCCAGATTGGTAAATGTTCCTCCATGTTGTTAATGGTTTGCCTTGGTCTTGTTGACCCCCCTCCAGATTGGTAAATGTTCCTCCATGTTGTTAATGGTTTGCCTTGGTCTTGTTGTCCCCCCTCCAGATTGGTAAATGTTCCTCCATGTTGTTAATGGTTTGCCTTGGTCTTGTTGTCCCCCCTCCAGATTGGTAAATGTTCCTCCATGTTGTTAATGGTTTTGCTTGTTGACCCCCCAGATTGGTAAATGTTCTTCCATGTTGTTAATGGTTTGCCTTGCTTGTTCCCCTCCAGATTGGTTGTTCCTCCATGTTGTTAATGGTTTGCCCACCTGGATTGGTAAATGTTCCTCCATGTTGTTAATGTTTTGCCTTCGTCTTGCCTCCCCTCCAGTTTGCGACCCACCTGGTGAAGGTAAACTACCCTCGGGTGACCACCCTGGACGGAGGCATCAACAAGATGAAGCCCACAGGCCTCCTCACTGTCCCCTCCCCCCAGATCTGATCAGAGACCACACCCGCCAGCTGCCAAACAAACTCGGTCCCACCCACACAAACAAAAGTGAACCGCTCATTCATCGTCTACCAACGGGCATTCTTTTTATTTTAATAAACTTATCGTAACAAAATTTAGAAAATATTTGCTTATGTTTCTGTATATTGTTTTACATTTAGATTTCATAATTTGATGTAACAGTCCCTCTTTTTTTTATTCTTACGTTGTACTGTATGTATGTGCTCAGATGTCACATCATTAAAATGACTGAGATCAGCTCCTCACTCTACAAAGTGTCTGACTTCTGTTTGCATAAGAGATAAAGGGTGTATCATTTGAAGATAAGGGAAGAGGTCACATTCATAAAATCTAGAGGTCTTCCGTCTCATCATAAAAGAGAACTCAAGGGTTGCGTTGATAGTTGACATACAGGGGGTGTTGCATCAAAAGCATTGTACTACTCACAGTTCATGTCTGCTATCACTGCTCGGTGCGTATGTAAGTGTTTTCACGTGAAGATAGTGTATTTACAAAGTTTAATCTTTAAAATCTATTATTACAACCATATGGGCCTCATACTGTAGACACACTAAGCTCACTGTAAACCTAGCTCCATGATAAAGACATATATTGGTTTGACCTCCTTCCTGACCCTGTCTACCCTGTGCCTGTGCCTGTGTTTGTCCTGCAGGAATCCCTGTATTATGTACACAGTGAGGTTATATACAGATTGCATATGTAAATACTGCAGTCCCTGCAACTCCATTTCTGAACAGAAAGGCAGCATACAGTAGGTGGGATTTGTCCTGTTACGACCCAAATAGATGTCCCAGTGGGCAAAAATGGTAATTTTCTGGTTTTCAACTGACTTTCTGTTTGAGAAAACGTCATGCAACCAGGTAAAGATGTACTTTGTGACGAAATGTAGACGTTGTGGGAAAGATATCATATTTTGGTTGTTATCGAATCTGTTGTTTTTTTGGTTGCTAAGAAGACGTAAATGTTAAATAAAAGGTATTTTGATATTTGAGATGCTGTCCTGGGGGCTGGTCTCGTGGTAGTGCTCTAATACCCTTTGTCTCTGGAGGCAAGGGTTCAGTTCCCGGCTGTGCCACTTTCTGACCTAGATCGCTTTCTTTAATCTCCCCTACTATCTCAACTACTTCTACCTGTTAGCTGTCAACAAAACCTATGAAATCCCCGAAGGAGAATACTTAGAGAATACTTGGAGAGAATGGACCTGACCTGCACCTTATCTGCTTCCTGATGTTACCATGTAAAAGTGCCTCGTTTGAATGTTAAAAAAAAAGGGCCATCACTACTTGGTCTGCTTAAAGTAAAATGCTTTTCCACACTTTAGTGTATATTTACAGTAGCCTATGTTATTCGGCAACCCTTTTCCATCAGCAGAGGGCCTCACACAGGTATGAGGAGCTATAGGAGGATGGGATCATTGTAAAGACTGCAGTAAATGGAATGGCATAAAACACATGAAACATAAAAACCACGTTTGACCCCGTTCTATTGATTCCATTCCAGCCATTATGATGAGCTGTTCCTCCTATAGCTCCTCCCACCAGCCTCTTCTGGCCTCACTTATTCTTTGGAATTTGCCATGAAGGATATGCGATAAGAAGCGAGTTAGTGATACATATTGACCGGTGTGTGTCCTGCCAAAAAAAAGCACAATGGGTGTTGCATCATCAGTGCAAGTAGGAAGTATTTGGAAAGATTTGGAGGCTGTCCTGGCGCAGTGGTCTAAGGCACTGCATCTCAGTGCAAGAGGCGTCACTACAGTTCCTGGTTCGATTCCAAGCTGGATCACATCCAGCTGTGATTGGGAGTCCTGTAGGGCGGTGCGTAATTGGTCCAGTGCCGTCTGGGTTTGGCCGGTGTAGGCCGTCATTGTAAATAAGCATTTGTTCTTAACTGACATGCCTACTATTTAAAAAATACTGTACAGTATTGTGTATATAGAGTACTAACTCCATATAGTGACTATACAAGACTTGTGAAATCCTGTTTGGATATCTTGCACCAAAACAGAGTCTGTGACAACAGGTGTCTCGTGAATTCGACGTGGTGTGCCCCTCCTCTCTCGGCACGCTGGTGCTGATAGAGCTGGACAAACAGCCCCTCGCACTCTTCCCCCAGGACGCCTGGTTCCCGTCCAAGGTTGTCGTGACGACGCCAGAGGGAGACACATGCCAGTTCCCCATCTACCGTTGGATTCTGGACAAGGAGGTGCACCTGTTCAGAGAGGGCACAGGTCAGCACGGTGTGACGTTATGAAACAACATCACATCCAAACATGTTAGGATGAGTAATGCTTGGGGAAAAAATTGATACTTTTCTTTGTGTGTGCATGATGTCACTAAGTTTTAAAAGCTACTTTGACTCTTAGGGGCAGCAGCGTAGCCTAGTGGTTAGAGCGTTGGACTATTAACTGGAAGGTTGCAAGTTCAAACCCCCGAGCTGACAAGGTACAAATCTGTCGTTCTGCCCCTGAACAGGCAGTTAACCCACTGTTCCTAGGCCATCATTGAAAATAAGAATTTGTTCTTAACTGACTTGCCTAGTTAAATAAAGGTAAAACATTTTTTTTTTAAATTAAATTTCCCACCAGTAAATTGCATTGCAGTGCTGAGCAAACATTTCCCCGCATGCCCTCAGAATTGCGAAATTGACGTTACAACACCCTTTCAACCACAGCTCAAATTTCTACTGTGTATTTACAATAGGTGATTGGGCAACGCTTCGCTATCAACAGTGGCAGAATTTATCATGCAGGATATACAAGGTCAATGGAGGGAAGTAACACCCAGATATGTACATATGGTTCTACACACAACTCCAGCCAGGTATAAAACGAGCAGTAGGGAAGGTGATCATTACATGCATGTTAAGGCACAGTTAACAGGGTACTACAAACTATCAACCAATCAGGTAAGGGAACTCTGAATGTTTTATTTTTGATTATATGGGAGACATTTTCATCAAGCAAAAGAGCACAGATGTGTGCAGAAAATACAGTTCAACTTGATGTGCAGCGTGATTTAATGTTTTGTTTTCTTCAACTATGTGTAGAATGAGGAGGCTATTATTTAACCAGAGATCAGTGTACTGAGCCATGAATGCAATGCACACAATGCAATGGGTATTTTGGATAATATGCACATTGAATAAGCATATTACTCCTGTCTATGGTTAATTTGCTCACTGCCATTTGCTTGTGCAAAATGTCCCGGAACATGCTGTGTGTATGCAATAACTGTGGCTTTGCAAGTTTGTTATTCAAGCAAGAATACCCTCAAAACAATGATTTTGTTATATTAAAATTGATCAATAGATATCATGCAAGTCTTAATATTTCCAGGAATATTTGCACTGCCTACATTGAATGAACTGTTGTTTGCTGTGCAGTCTCAGTGTGTGCAGATAAGCCTATCATAGTGTTTTTCAGAGTCAAAATGGCAAAATACAAGGTGACTGTGCACACACACAACATCGCAACTGGCACCACGTTGAACAACGTCTTCATCAAGCTGGTTGGCGAGAATGGAGAGAGTAAGCGCACGTGGCTCACTAGCTTGAAGGGAGGCTTCTATCAAGGCACGGTAAGTCAGTGATGCTCCTATCAGTACTAAGATATATTTCTCTTTAAATCTAGAATCCTTAATTGAAACAATAACAAAGAGGCACCCCGCCCTCTGTTTTGGTAAAAAGCTGAGGGATGGGCTTGTAGAAATGTCACCATTCTCAAACTCATAGAAGAATGTGTACATTTAACCATGTTTTGTGGCTATAGCTTAGTGTTTGTTCACATTTACATTGCTTACAATCATTGGGTTCTGATTGGATACGACAGCTGAACTAAGCAATTATAAATTATATTCTTCAAGAATCTATGGGTATATATAATTAAACATGATAAAAATGGATGTAGCAACAAATGATTCTAGCTTCAATAAGACTTACCATTTGCATTTTTCAAATACTGTACTCAAAACACACCCAAACACACCCAATATGTTCATACACATATAGTGTATATGACATGAAGACTTTGTTGCCTGTATGTTGGACCCTTAAGTAATAATACTGGTAGTACAGGATTAGTTATATTTGCCTTTGTTATTTGCTTTCTCACACGGTCCAGATTCTGCTCTCTCTCGCTCTCGCTCTCATCTTCTCTCTCTGCCCTTCCCTTTCTCTCTCTCTCACTCACTCCCTCCCTCCCTCCATCTCATTCTTTCATTCCCTCCATCTATCTCTCACTTCCTCCATCTCTCTCTCTCTCTTTGCAGGCGTCTCGTGAATTCGACGTGGTGTGCCCCTCCTCCCTCGGCACGCTGGTGCTGATAGAGCTGGACAAACAGCCCCTCCCACTCTTCCCCCAGGACGCCTGGTTCCCGTCCAAGGTTGTCGTGACGACGCCAGAGGGAGACACATGCCAGTTCCCCATCTACCGTTGGATTATGGACAAGGAAGTGCACCTGTTCAGAGAGGGCACAGGTCAGCACGGTGTGACGTTATGAACCAACATCACATGCAGACATGTTAGAATGAGTAATGCTTGGGGAAAAAAGTGGATACTTGCAGCCATTGTTGGGGGGGGCTTTTAAAAGCTACTTTTCCTCTTAGGGCCACCGTACATACAGTAATACATACAACACTGGTTCTGAAGGATTAGTGCAATAATATGTGTGATTAACTTGATTTATTATTCTTTATATTTTCAGCTAAAAGGCTCTGTGATGAAACTAATCATCTTGCCAGGTACAGCAGGGAACTGGAGATGAAGACGAGAACTGAGCTGTACTGGTAGGTGCTGTGGTCTTTCGTCCTAGCTGCCCAGTCTGTCCATTATATCTGACCAACCTCCATATATTTCCTGCTCCTCCTCTTTCTCCTGCTCCTCCTGCTCCTCCTCCTACTCAGCTGGGATACCTACAAGGAGGGTTTCCCCGGCAGCATGAAGGCAGACAACCCTCTGGATCTTCCCAGCGAGATCCAATTCTCGTTCACCAAGGCCACCCAGTTCCTCTTCACCGCCGCCACCGGGTGAGTTCCTCACCTAAGCCAAATGTATACCCGACTTGAGTACACAACACGAGAATGCAATGTGCTACTCATAATGGCTTCCCTATGTGGTTATGTGGCAAGTTACAGAATGAGGAATTGGCGTGCTCAACTCGAAAGTCTGTTGTAACAAAAAGTTGTTGGGTGCCAGGTTCAAAAGGCATGCACTGGGGGGGTAAAACCCCCAAAACCCTCATTCATTAAAATATTCTCTACATTTTAATGTATTTTTAGGCACTAGAAGTTGTGAAAAATAGTAGAATAATGTATGTGAATAATGAATGTAAATTATGATTGTGAAAAAAGATACTACAATGTTTCATCATTTATAACTATGTGTGAATGTGTGAATGTGTGAATTCTTCTCCAAAAGCTGATGAAGTATGTCGCCCAAATGGGTCTGATTGCTCTGCCCTCTCCTGCTGATAATTACATTAAAACTTAAGAATAGTTCAGTGCGGATTTGAGCTTTTTTCCTTTGTCCAGTACGTGGTGAGTTTAACATTTTGGGTTGCACACACTTGCATATTTTTACGACTATGCAGGACAGCCATTTTTGCGTAGCTAATTGCGCTGTGTACATCGGGCATAATTCATCCTCTAAGGACAGTTCAAATAGTACATCCTGCAGAAGATCATTAAAACTCTTCTAAAGTATTCCATTCATTCATATTGTTGAGTTGTACATTTGATCTGCGAAACTCTATTGGCTCAGCTTGACACAGTTCCTTTTCTCCCTTTCTGTAGGATCACTGAGCTGAAACTGAAGGGGTATTCTGACAACAAGAAGAGCTGGAAAAACATTGATGAAATCAGCAAAGTCTTCTGCTGCAATAGAACTGTCATCTCAGGTGAGTGCATTTCAAAGGTGCATTTGCAGAATTAACTCCAGGGGCCTGTTTATTAGGTGGTAAACATTTTGAAACAAAGTCAAAGGGGGAAGTAATACTACTTGAATATGTCCAATAAAAATATACATTCAGTACCAGTCAAAAGATTGGACACACCTACTCATTCAAGTTTTTTTTCTCCATTTTCACTATTTTCTACATTTTAGAATAATAGTGAAGGCATCAAAACTATGAAATAACACATATGGAATCATGTAGTAACCAAGAAAGTGTTAAACAAATATTTGAGATTTGCCACCCTTTGGCTTGATGACAGCTTTGCACACTCTTGGCATTCTCTCAACCAGCTTCAAACTTTTGACTGGTGCTGTATATACTGAAAATGACCCTGGATTAATAGGCATCATCTGGAAGAAAACAGACTGAAACAGGGAGGGAATACCTGTCCAATAAGAAACTATTGATTTTATTTTCTGTTGCAAAAGGTTTTGCTATGGTGCGCACTAATTAATACGACCCAGAATTTCCTCCTTCCAGACTACGCACAGGAGCACTGGAAGGAAGATGAGTTTTTCGGGTACCAGTATCTGAATGGCTGCAACCCCATGTTGATCCGTCGCTGCTCGGAGTTGCCGGCAAATTTCCCCGTCACAGGAGACATGGTCAAGCCCTCTCTTCGTGGATCGTCCAGCCTCCTAAAGGAATTGCAGGTACTGTACAGTATGTCAAAATGGGACTCTTTGTTAAAAGTTGCCTAAATTATTGCAGTACCACTTCTACCAAGGGTGGCGCTGGACTAGGGGCAGTCCTCTTGGACCAAGGTGAATATCTTAGATATTCACAATTATCAATGGAAGTCAATGGAGATCCCTTTGTTGGATGTCTAGATGTCCACTTTCTTGGACCATCAGAAGCATGTACCAGATTCCTTTTTGGACCTACAGATGACTTTTGAGGAGGCCCATCCAGTATGTTTCTCAATAGCTAGGTTTCCATCCAATTGGCGATAGATTTTCATGCAAATATTCTCAAATCCGCATAAAAACAATATGCACATTTCCCCACGATAGATGTTTCCATCAAATTGACATGTTGCGGATATAAGTCTGTGTGTTGACGTAGTGCACATAAAAATAACCTTTGTAGTTAAATTCCCATGTACCCAAACATAAAAATAACCTTTGTGGTTAAATTCCCATGTACCAAAACATAAAAAATTTAAACATGTAAATGGCATTTCCATCGCATTTTCAACTTGGATGGCTTTGTCACAATTATTTTTCTGTGCCATTCCACCACCATTTCTCGCATAATACATTTTACAGACACAAAAATATCCCACCTTGTCTAGCATATTTTGTTTTGTTGACATGCTGAAAGTTTACAGATAAGCGTTCTGTTTTCTTCAGGCCAGTTGTGACATTTTCTATCTGACATGTACTTAAAAAATGTTGGATGAAACCTGGTCACTGAAAAAATGAAAAATATCCCTGTATTCCTTTCTTTTATGTTTTTGTGGGGGGATGGTGACCCTAAAATCCAAGAAAGTAATCGCAAAAATAACTTTATTGGATGTTTTTTGGGATAATCCTAGTAAAACACAGAGCTACAATATCTGTCCCATTCCAAAATACCAAGAAAGTGGACTGTAAATCCTAACCTGTTGCATTGTAACTGTTGGATTTATTCTCCCATGTCATCCAATCCCAAACAGAGCGGCAACATATTCCTGCTTGACTACAAGAACCTGGATGGATTAAAGGCAAACGTGATCAATAGGAAAAAACAGTACATGGCGGCTCCTCTGGTTCTGCTCTACAGAACCCCTGATGACAAGCTGGTTCCCATCGCCATCCAGGTAAGGTTGCCCTAACTAACTTTGAAGTGAAGACTACAATCACGGAGACCATTACAAGTGAGAGAGTCTGTAAACCCATCATGTTTCAATCTCGTTTAGAGAGCCCACTTACCCATGGAGGCTGGTGGAGATATAAATGGACAGTACGGGCTCATTACTACCGCTCCCTTCTTTACGTTCCAAACATTACAACTAGCCCGTCCTCCCCATGTTTCCCTCCACCAGCCTCCACTGTATCTGACAGCACCCAAAGAAAATATGTTTGATATTGTCTTCAAATGCTTTGAATTAATGCATTACACACTTAGAACATATGGTTCATCAAGGGTCCTTTGGGAAGGGTGATGGTTTTATGTGAAACCTTTGAGTCCTTCAATGCTTCTTTGGAGTTCAGAAAAGGGTTCTTTCCTCTTTTGTGATAATCAAATGTGGGGAGGGGTTGCTCAAAGCTCATTTCGAGTGTCATTCCAGGTTATCTAATCTGTTGTGTTATTTTGCCATTACATGTTAAATATGACTATGGCTAGTGAAAGTGTCTAAGGGATAATCAACGACTATGTGTTCTCTGGAAAATAATTAATAATGAGGTGTGTTCCACAACGCGCTAGCAGAGTTACATTATTTTCCAGAGTACGCATAGAGCCCCGAGTTTATTATCCCTTTTATACCGTGGCTATAATTTAGCACATTTACTTGATAGAAATGTGTTCATTTGGCAGGGATAAATGAGTTCAACATCCACTGAAATAGCTAGCAAGTTTACTAGATGCGACACTAGTTGCCTGGGTAACCAAAAATACTTGCTAGTTTAGCGAAACAAACCATCAGTCCTAGCTTGCTATTATAAATTCGAATTCAACAATGCCACTAACATTAGCCTAAAGCCATGTGCGCATTGTTGAGCTTATAATATGAATAAAACATATTTATCAACAGTTTTAAGCTAAACGGTCTGATCTGTTGCGTCAGCCTATTGCATTTTTACATTTTAGATGTGCAGTGGTTGTATGCATTTTGAATCTGTCATTCTTTTGAACTGTAGACATATTTTGTATCATCCCAGGGATGACAGGAAGCCCTTAATTATAAAGACATAACAAGTAGGCTATTTGGTTGTAATTGCAATGTTGCAACATTTTTTTGACTATCAAAGGGTGTCCAACCATCCTCCAGGAGAGCCTTAAAGGGGTAGTGTTGTATTTTGAGACTGATTGAATATGCGATGAAGCCAATAGACAGTGTAGCCTCCATTTTTGTCTGATTCTCTATGGTAAAAAAAAGATAGTAATGCATTTCATTTTGTAAAGTGGTTAATTGCATCATACAATGATGTACAAAACATACAAATGGTGTTACAGACCTTTTTTTTGTGTGTCTTGAGCTTTTGGTAAAAAGGTTTCCTACTTGTCCTAAGGACAAGTGGCTAAAAAAGTAAATGTCAAGCCCTGAACCAAAAAGGGTTGAAACGATAGATGAACCCTTTTTGGTGCTAAATAGAACATTTAAAAATATATATATTTATAGAACCTTAGGAAAGGGTTCTTTATAGCACCATAAATGTTCCATTTATAACCTTATGTTCATGGTTATTTATAGAACCTTCAAAAAAGGGTTCTATATAGCACCAAAAAGGAATCCGTATTTTTCGTTTAAACAGGGATAATGTTGCTGGTAGCCATCTATGAGGTACCTAACACTCTCTCTCTCCACAGCTGAAGCAGAAGCCTGCAAAAGACAACCCCATCTTCCTTCCTACTGACTCTGAGTATGACTGGCTCCTGGCCAAGATCTTTGTGAGGAGCGCTGACTTTCAAGAGCACCAGCTCAACGTCCACCTGCTGCGCACTCACCTCCTGGCTGAGGTGTTCGCTGTAGCACTGCTGCGCAACATGCCCATGGTGCACCCCCTCTACAAGGTACATAACACAGCACAGCATAGCATAACATAGCATAAACCCAGGAGGTTGGTGGCACCCTAATTGGGGAGGACGGGCTCGTGGTAATGGCTGGAGTGGAATGTTATCAAACACATGGCTTCCATTCACTCCATTCTAGCCATTATTATGAGCTGTCCTCCCCTCCGCAGCCTCCACTGAGCATAGCATAGCATAACATAATATTAGCATAACATAACATAATATTAGCATAGCATAACATAATATAGAATAGCATAACATAATATAGCATAGCATAGCATAACATAATATAGAATAACATATAATAATATAGCATAACATAGCATAGCATAATATAGCATACATATCATAGCATAACATAATATAGCCTAGCATAACATAATATAGCATAACATATCATAGCATAACATAATATAGCATAACATATCATAGCATAACATAATATAGCATAGCATAACATAATATAGAATAGAATAGCATAACATAATATAGCATAGTATAACATAATATAGCATAACATATCATAATATAGCATAACATAATATAGCATAACATATCATAGCATAAAATAATATAGCCTAGCATAACATAATATAGCATAACATAACATAACATAATATAGCATAACATAATTTAGCATAACAACATAATATATCATAGCATAACATGGCTTCCGGGTTGGATGCGCGCTGTGTTAAGAAGCAGTGAGGCTTGGTTGGGTTGTGTTTCGTAGGATGCATGGCTCTCGACCTTCGTCTCTCCCGAGCCCGTACAGGAGTTGTAGCGATGAGACAAGACAGTAACTACTAACAATTGGAAATTGGGGAGAAAAAGGGGGTAAAAAAGGATATATAAATAAATAAATAATAATATAGCATAGCATAAAATAGCATAGAATAACGAAACATAATAAAGCATAAGATAAGATAGCATAATATATTATATCATAGCATATATAACAGAATACAACATAACATAATATAGCATAGCATATCCAGTTAGTGCTCCGAGGATCAAATAAAATAACATTTTATTTGTCACATGCGCCGAATACAACAGCTGTAGACCTTACTGTGAACTTCTTACTTACAACAATGCAGTTTTAAGTAAACAGAGTTAAGAAAATATTTACTAAATACAATAAAGTTTTTTTTAAAGTAACACAATAAAATAACAATAACAAGGCTATATACAGGCGGTACCGGTACCGAGTCAATGTGCGGGAATACAGGTTACTCCAGGTAATTGAGGTAATTTGTACATTTAGGCAGTGGTAAAGTGAGGGGTGAGGTCAATATAAATAGTGGCCATTTAATTGATTGTTCAGCAATCTTATGGCTTGTGGGTAGAAGCTGTTAATGAGCCTTTTGGACCTAGACTTGGCGCTCCAGTACTGCTTGCCGTGCGGTAATAGAGTGAACAGTCTATGACTTGGGTGACTGGAGTCTTTGACAATTTTTGGGGCCTTCCTCTGACACTGCCTAGTATAGAGGTCCTGGATGGCAGGAAGCTTGGCCCCAGTGATGTACTGGGCCATACACACTACCCTCTGTAGCGCCTTACAGTCGGATGCCGAGCAGTTGCCATACCAGGCGGTGATGCAACCGGTCAGGATGCTCTCGATCGTGCAGCTGTAGAACTTTTTGATGATCTGAGGACCCATGGCAAATCTCTTCGGTCTCCTGTGGGGGAATAGGCATTGTTGTGCCCTCTTCCCGACTGTCTTGGTGTGTTTGGACCATGACAGAGGATAATGACACATGAAAGTATAATACATGTCTTTCTAATGTGGTCCTCCAGACAGTCCTTACTAATGCCAGTTTCTCTCTTGGGATTGTTGACCATCCATCCTTCTCTCCACCCTGGTTTACTGCTTTAGCTTCTGATTCCACACACCCGCTACACCCTCCAGATCAACCTCTTGGCCCGGGCATTTCTAATAGCTGATGAAGGAGTTTTCACTCAGGTAGGCTACTGAGTGGACTGTTTCCATAGAAGTGTGTGGTGTCCATATTAGGAATCACACATCCATGGAAGTTGTGTCAAAGTCAGCATACATGCGGTTGTATGTCTTGTAGTGAACCTACAGTACCCCCAAGTATTGTCATTTGGCCCTCCTGGTCAACATACTTGCTGGTAGGTTCCTATCTCTCATAGAACCAGTGTAATATTGCAGCTTAGTTAAAGTACATTATAATGTTACAGAATTATGTAATCAAGTAACTTTAAGTGACGTTGTAGTTTGCTGCTTCGGGCGGAGAGGGGATGATTGAGATCCTGAGGAGATCTGTGGCCTCATTGACCTACAGCTCCCTCTGTATGCCGGAAGACATCACTGCACGAGGTCTGGAGTCAGTCCCCAACAACTACTACAGGGATGATGGACTCAAGCTGTGGGACATCATCCACAGGTAGGCTACGACAGAGCAGTAGAGCAGACCTACATGGTGGTAGTACAGTATCATCCGCTGGTAGAATCTACAGTGAAAGCATAGCTCTACATAGATATGATATCTTCTTCTTCCTTCGTTCTTCCGTTGTCGTCTTCTGTATAGGTTTGTAGAGGGAGTGATTGGTTTCTATTACAAGAATGATTCAGAGGTCCGGGAAGACCAGGAACTACAGAACTGGATCAAGGATATCTTTGACCATGGCTTCCTGGCCCAAGAATGCACAGGTGACGATGTACAGGGTAATATCGGGGTGTGTGGTAATGACGTATGGTGAAATGTCTTGTTTTTGCCAATATGTTTTTTGGTTTCTGGTCCATAACTTCCCCGGCATAACTCACAACTTCCATGGACGTGACTGTCCTATAGTAACAGTCCACCCAGCTCCACTGGCATAACTCCATTCATCACACACCTCTCTCCGTTCTTATCTTTCTGTCCAGGAATCCCTCAGTCTTTCTCTACTGTGCCAGAGGTCATCAAGTTCGTCACCGTGGTGATCTTCACCTGCTCAGGCCAGCATTCTGCTGTCAACTCTGGACAGGTGGGTGTAGCGTAGCCCATACTTTTTTTTCAAGTGTGTTATTAATCTAAATCTAACAACTACTGACTTTTTCTGCCTCATCTACCATTTAGGAAGAGACATATTTGTAAAAATGTTGCAAGGTTTTTCTGTAATTCCTTGCCACTATCATATCATCATTTTAGAATAGCAGCATATTGGATGTCAGTAATAATAAGTCATTCTTCTTCTTGTTACAGTATGACTATGGTGGCTGGATGCCCAACACCCCCATCTCCCTGCAACAGCCACCTCCCACCACTAAGGGGCAGTCTACTGAGAGCACCATGCTGGAGACCTTCCCAGATGTCGGCACAACAGCACAGGGCATGTCCACTATGTGGCTCCTTAGCAAGCAATCCACTGACTTTGTGAGTCTGCCATCTTTCATGAACTATTATCAATATCATCTAGGCCCAAAATACTATATTTAGATACAAAATATCCTATTTAAGTGTCCTTTTTAAAGTTAATATTATAACTATCAATATTTTACTAACTTCGATTATTCTCCATATGCAGTTGGCTCTTGGCCAGTACCCAGAGGAGCACTTCAACGAGATACCACCCTGCAGGATGATTCAGAAATTCCAGACGGATCTGAAGGTCTTCAGCGAGACCGTCAAGGCCAGGAACTCTGGACTACCAGTGCCATACACCTACATGGACCCTGCTTTGGTGGAGAACAGTGTGGCCATTTAGATAAGCCAAAGTCCTAGACCAGGGTCCAGTTCATTAGGCACTAATTGGAAGAAAACTGAAGAACTACCTTATTTTTGTTGTCCTTTGTTTAGCGCTTAAAAACATTTTGCATTGCGTGCCCTGATGAACACGACCCAATGATTCTGGAGGCATGCAATTGTAAACATTCTAAAATCTACTAAATGTATTGAGTATGTCAATTTTTGGAGCTTTGCTAAATGTCCCACTTCAATCAGATAAAGGGAAATCACACTGTGGGTTCAGTCAGAATGTTATCGCTGTATCAGAAGTGTTAACTGTGTTCAACCAACACACACCGCCACATGGTGTCCCTCACAGACAAACAACTTGTTGATGTTATTATTACCTTTGTATGTGTTAATGGATGTTAAGAAATACAGGGTCTTTCTGACGGATTCGTTTCTGGTGCCATATAACTACGGACTACAGGGACTGCTGGTGAAAATGAGCTCTCCTGCTAAATAATGTAACACTGAAATGTTGATTAATAGTAAAGAAGTGTCAGAATAATATGAGAGAACAATAGGTGTGACTCTCATTTACAATTAAAAGCTAATCATTTTCTTTCTCCAGTCTTCTTGTGATATTTGCCACATCTCATTTTGGTTGAAGCCTTGTCTACCTCATGTATTAATTAAAAATACATGTATAAAATGATAAAGGTAATCTCTCATTTCCTGCTTGTTTTAAGTCACCTTTATCATTCTGACCCGAACCAAACTGGTTCCAACAATGTAACCAGGCCATCTCAGTACAGGCTGGCTCAGTTCGGCCCAGTACATAGCAAAAGTGTTGGGTCCCTAACACCATGGGTGTTTCAAATTCTGACATAAATGACCACTATGTTAGTGCTGATGCTGTTACACTTACTCAGTGTTAGGGAATGACATGTAGTGTTACAGTATTTGTTTTTTGTTTGTTTTAACACTGTAGGTTAAACCTCCCTGACCAAGGCCCTTCTCCCCCGATTGCTCAGTTTGGTTTTGCGGCCTGCTCGAGGAAGAGTCTAGGTGGTTCCAAACTTCTTCCATTTAAGAAAATGATGAGGCCACTGTGTTCTTGGGGACCTTCAATGCGATCTGTGTCTTGACACAATCCTGTGTCAAGACACAGCTCAATTCCTTCGACCTCATGGCTTGGTTTTTGCTCTGACATGCACTGTCAACTGTGGGACCTTTATATAGACATGTGTCTTTCCAAATCATGTTCAATCTATTGAATTGACCACAAGTGGACTCTGGTCAAGTTGTAGAAATCTCAAGGATTATCAATGGAAACAGGATGCACCCGAGCTCAATTTCGAGCCTCATAGCAAAGGGTCTGAATACTTATGCAAATAAGGAATTTCTCTTTTCATATATATATATATATATATACTATTGCAGAAAATTATAAAAACCTGTTTTTGCGTCGTCACTATGGGAAATTGTGTCTATATTCATGCGGATGTTGTTTTTTTTAAATACATTTTTGAATAAGGCTGCAACGTAACAGAATGTGGATAAAGTCAAAGGGTCTGAATACTTCCAAATGCACTGTATATACAGATGTTCCAGAAAGAGATGCATGAGGTGTCAGCCAGCTATAAAAAACAGGTGCTTGATATTTGATTGAGATAAGAAATGTATTCCTGCATAGTCATGTTTGTGAAGGCAGCATGTCCCTCCACATAGCTCTCCCTCACCCTCCATTTGACAAATCTGACCATAACTCCATCCTCCTGATTCCTGCTTACAAGCAAAAAAGTGGTCAGCTGAAGCAGATGCTAAACTACAGGAACGTTTTCCTAGCACAGACTGGAATATGTTCCGGGATTCTTCCGATGGCATTGAGAAGTATACCACATCAGTCACTGTCTTTATCAATAAGTGCATCGAGGTCGTCGCCCCCACAGTGACTGTATGTACATACACCCAACCAGAATCCATGGATTACAGGCAACATTCCCACTGAGCTAAAGGGTAGAGCTGCTGCTTTCAAGGAGCGGAACCCGGAAGCTTATAAGAAATCTCGCTATGCCCTGCGACGAACCATCAAACAGGCAAAGAGTCAATCTAGGACTAAGATCAAATCGTACTACACCGGTTCCCGACGCTCATCGGATGTGGCAGGGCTTGCAAACTACTACAGACTACAAAGGGAAGCACAGCTTAGAGCTTGCCAGTGACACCGAAACATGCATGAGAGCATCAGCTGTTCCATCAGCTCTCCGCATCCAATGTAAGTAAGAGCTCTAAACAGGTTAACATTCACAAGGCCGCTGGGCAGACGGATTACCAGGACGTGTACTCTGAGCAGGCGCTGACCAACTGGCAAGTGTCTTCCTGACATTTTCAACCTCTCCCTGTCTGAGTCTGTAATATTAACATGTTTCAAGCAGACCACCATAGTCCCTGTGCCCAAGAACATCTAGGTAACCTGCCTAAATGACTACCGACCTGTAGCACTCACGTCTGTAGCCATGAAATGCTTTGAAAGGCTGGTCATGGCTCACATCAACCCCATTAGCCCAGAAACCCTAGACCCACTTCAATTTGCATACTGCACCAACAGATCCACAGATGACGCAATCTCTATTGCACGCCACACTGTCCTTTCCCACCTGGACAAAAGGAACACTTATGTGAGAATGCTATTCATTGACTACAGCTCAGTGTTCAACACCATAGTGCCCTCAAAGTGTATCACTAAGCTAAGGACCCTGGGACTAAACACCTCCCTCTGCAACTGGATCCTGGACTTCCTGATGGGCCGCCCCCAGGTGGTGAGGGTAGGTAACAACACATTACGCCACGCTGATCCTCAACATGGGGGCCCCTCAGGGGTGCGTTCTCAGTCCCCTCCTGTACTACCTCTTCACTCATGATTGCACGGCCAGGCAGGACTCCAACACCATCATTAAGTTTGCTGATGACACAACAGTGGTAGGCCTGATCACCAACAATAATGAGACAGCCTATAGGTTTGGTGCAAGGACAACCACCACTCCCTCAACGTGATCAAGACGAAGGAGAGGATTATGGACTACAGGAAAAGGAAAACTGAGAACGCCCCCATTCTCATTGACAGGGCTGTAGTGGAGCAGGTTGAGAGCTTCAAGTTCCTTGGCGTCCACGTCACCAACAAACTAACATGGTCCAAGCACACCAAGACAGCCGTGAAGAGGGCATGACAAAACCTATTCCCCCTCAGGAGACTGAAAAGATTTTGCATGGGTCCCCAGATCCTCAAAAGGTTGTACAGCTGCATCATCGAGAGCATTCTGACCAGTTGCATCACCGCCTGGTATGGCAACTGCTCAGCATCTGACCGTTAGGCACTACAGAGGGTAGTGTGAACGGCCCAGTACATCACTGGGGCCAAGCTTCCTGCCATCCAGGACCTATATAATAGGTGGTGTCAGAGGAAAGCTCATAAAATTGTCAGACTCCAGTCACCCAAGTTATAGACCGTTCTCTCTGCTATCACACGGCAAGCGGTACTGGAGCGCCAAGTCTAGGTCCAAAAGGCTCCTCAATAGCTTCAACCCCCAAACCATAAGGCTGCTGAACAATTAATACAATTGACTGACTCGGTACTGGTGCCCCCTGTATATAGCCTCCACACTGACTTGGTACTGGTGCCCCCTGTATATAGCCTCCACACTGACTCGGTACTGGTGCCCCCTGTATATAGCCTCTACACTGACTCGGTACTGGTGCCCCCTGTATATAGCTTCCACACTGACTCGGTACTGGTGCCCCCTGTATATAGCCTCCACACTGACTCGGTACTGGTGCCCCCTGTATATAGCCTCGTTACGGTTATTCTTATTGTGTTACTTTTTATTATCATTTTTATTTTAGTCTCCTAAATATTTTCTTAACTCTTCTTGAACTGCACTGTTGGTTAAGGGCTTGTAAGTAATACTTTCACAGTAAAGTCTACACTTGTATTCGGCGCACGTGACAAAGTTTGATTTGAAATGCTTTTCTATTAAGAACAGTGTTTTGTACCGCTGATAGTGGCTAGTGCATAAATCACTATGGGCATCAATGGACCTGCCTCTCCAGACCAACCAAAGGCTCTGTCATTCACCGCCACTGAAAACCTCTAAATGAGAATCTGAGCCATTCATTCAAAGAGACTAGGAAGTGGTCGATCAGGCGAAAACACTCTCTTCCAGAATGGTCCACTGGAGAGCATTAACCAAGACAGCTGCATGTGGTTTGAATTGAAGGTTTTAGGGGATTACATATTTCAGGGTTTCTGGTCTCCAGCAAGCTGAACAAATACAATCTGCTGTGTATCGTGAAATCTCCAGATCTCTCAGGAGGATTGTCAAATGGGTTTTTGTTTTCCACAAGCAGCGTATATAAGATGGTGGAAGTGAAACACATTTCCTCCTCTGTTTTTCCTTGTAAACATCCTCTCATATGTTGCATACTGTTGGAAGGTGTCAGAATATCTCCCCTGAAGTATACAAGCACCTTGTCTGTCCTCCATACCATGAAGGATGCATAGGATAAAGAGAGGAGAATTAACAAACTACTCCTCCGTGTAATGATTACTGCAGGTGCTAACTGTCAGTAGCTGAAAAGTCCAAAACGGAGTTCCCTCACCAGTGTGGTGAAATCCTGCTGTGTGCCACTGGCATGATAAGCAGCATTCCACTCAAGTCTTCTCATTATTCAGTAAATAGGTCTGGGCATGTCCTCAGTAAACACAGGACTGACTGCTCAGGTACCAAAAAAGTTGCGACCTCTTAACCCCAATGCTGACCTTCTTGACCTGCATGTCATACTTTCCCATTTCCAACAGAAAACAAAAACAAATCTTGCCATTCGCCTCTGACTGAAAAATGCGTCCCACTAGCGATGACCTGAGACTTCTGGTAGTCTCTATTTGACAGTTGCACAAGAAAGGTGAAGCCATGTGTGTTCATCTCAGTCTAAACCATCTCCTCTTCCCCATCTCTCTCTCTCGTCATTCCTCGTTGTGTGCACAACTTTAAAAGGTGAGCCATGGGTTGTAAGCATTTCACTGTAAGGTCTACACCTGTTCGGTGCATGTAACAAATACAATTTGATTTTAATGATGGGGGCCACTGTTCTTGGGAACCCTCAAAGCTGCAGAAATGTGTTGGTACCCTTCCCCAGATCTGTTCCTTGTCACAATCCTGTCTCAGAGCTGTACGGACAACTATTTCTTCGACCTCATGGCTTGGTTTTTGCTCTGACATGCACTGCCATATTTGGGACCTTATACAGATGTATTGTGCCTTTCCAAATCATGTCCAATCAATTGAATTTACCACAGATGGACTCCAATCAAGTTGTAGACATCTCAAGGATTATCATTGGAAAAAGGGTAAACCTGAGCTCAATTTCAAGTCTCATAGCAAATATTTATATAAATAAGATATTTCTGTTTTTTGTTTTTTTAATACTTGCAAAATTGTCTAAACCTGTTTTTGCTTTGTTGTTATAGGGTATTGTGTGTAGATTGAGGATTTTTGATTTAAACCATTTTAGAATAAGGCTGTAACATAACAACATGTGGAAGAAGTGGAGGGGTCTGAAAACTTTCCGAATGCACTGTCACTGACTTTAGTTTTATGGAACTGTAACCTTTAGTTCCAGTTTCAGCAGATGTGTGAATCAGGTTTAGAAAATGTTCTCCCCTCGGTGCATTCTAATTTCTACAGAACTGGTTGTGAGTCAGCTGTAGCAACTCCCATTGTCCCATGAATATATAGAGTTTAGAAGCCAGGGATGTTTATCCAGAGCACACTTGATCTGATACTACGCACCAAGGTAAGGAAAGCATGATACTTGGTCAATTGAATTCTGCTGCACTCTCTGTGGATTTTATTGTGATAGTTCCTTATGAACAGGACACAGGAGGCTGCTTGACAGTACTTTTTTCAGTTCAACCTTGGATGTACAATAATTACATTGTAATTTATGTTTTCATGTTAAATATGTTGTAGGGTAGATACACGAAGCATCATTTTCATCTTGTAAAAGACTACCAATATTTGGGCTGTTCCAACAGATGAAATGAATAATCATTTTTACTTTCTAAAGAGTACATGTTCAACTTAATCAACACATTTAAATAACAAAATGACTATAGTTAAGCGTCTAAGTAACAGGGTTGACAATTTCATCTTAAATTAGCCATAAATCCCCTCATGACAGAAGGAATGGAAGCTTGTTTTGTGCAACAGAGCAGGGCAATTGAATGCAAGCTTCACGTGTTTGTTGTTGTTGTTTGTTTTTTACATGTCTAGCCTGTCTATGTGTTATGCTTGTTCCGCACAGCTTTCTACCACAAAACATCAGAAAAAGGCCAAAAAGCGAAAACATGCTCACCTGCTTAGACACTATGATTTGACTAATAGATGTTCAATGTTTCTTTTAAAAATGTATTTTTTATATTAAGGAAGAGTTACAGTATTAAAATGAGAGTTCAGTTCACTTAACAGAGTTGATTTTAAAATGAGGAACAGCACTTTAGAAAGTCTTCACTCATTTTTAAAAGGGGGTCTATAATTAAAGGGCACTTCATTAAATATAACAAGTTTTTAAAATGCAATAATGGTGCACAATTTCTACTTAAGATATCAAAGGGACTTTTTGTGGAACGACCCATTTATTGTGGCAAACATTTAGTTGCAGTTGATCATCTTGAGTTGGCTCAAGTTGTAATGCTATATGTCAAATATGTTGTCTTGCTGTGTGTAGAATTATTTGTCTTGTAGAATCATCACGGTGAAGTTCACAGTGAAAGTGTTTACTGGAGAAATGCTGCTTTCCGGCACATTAAACAGTGTTTACTGGAGAAATGCTGCTTGCCGGCACATTGAACAGTGTTTACTGGAGAAATGCTGCTTGCCGGCACATTGAACAGTGTTTACTGGAGAAATGCTGCTTGCCGGCACATTGAACAGTGTTTACTGGAGAAATGCTGCTTGCCGGCACATTGAACAGTGTTTACTGGAGAAATGCTGCTTGCCGGCACATTGAACAGTGTTTACTGGAGAAATGCTGCTTGCCGGCACACTGAACAGTGTTTACTGAACAGAGAAATGCTGCTTGAACAGTGTTTACCGGCACACTGAACAGTGTTTACTGGAGAAATGCTGCTTGCCGGCACACTGAACAGTGTTTACTGGAGAAATGCTGCTTGCCGGCACACTGAACAGTGTTTACTGAACAGAGAAATGAACAGTGGAGAAATGCTGCTTGCCGGCACACTGAACAGTGTTTACTGGAGAAATGCTGCTTGCCGGCACACTGAACAGTGTTTACTGGAGAAATGCTGCTTGCCGGCACACTGAACAGTGTTTACTGGAGAAATGCTGCTTGCCGGCACACTGAACAGTGTTTACTGGAGAAATGCTGCTTGCCGGCACACTGAACAGTGTTTACTGGAGAAATGCTGCTTGCCGGCACACTTGAACAGTGTTTACTGGAGAAATGCACACAGTGTTTACTGAGAAAGTGTTTTTACTGGAGAAATGCTGCTTGCCGGCACACTGAACAGTGTTTACTGGAGAAATGCTGCTTGCCGGCAGTGTTTACTGGACTGAACAGTGTTTACTGGAGAAATGCTGCTTGCCGGCACACTGAACAGTGTTTACTGGAGAAATGCTGCTTGCCGGCACACACTGAACAGTGTTTACAGAAATGCTGCTTGAACAGTGTTTACTGGAGAAATGCACACTGAACAGTGTTGAACAGTACTGGACTGGAGAAATGCTGCTTGCCGGCACATTGAACAGTGTTAACTGGAGAAATGCTGCTTGCCGAACAGCACACTGAACAGTGTTTACTGGAGAAATGCTGCTTGCCACACTGAACAGCACACTGAACAGTGTTTACTGGAGAAATGCTGCTTGCCGGCACATTGAACAGTGTTTACTGGAGAAATGCTGCTTGCTGAACAGTGTTTACTGGAGAAATGCTGCTTGCCGGCACATTGAACAGTGTTTACTGGAGAAATGCTGCTTGCCGGCACACTGAACAGTGTTTACTGGAGAAATGCTGCTTGCCGGCACACTGAACAGTGTTTACTGGAGAACAGTGTTTACTGGAGAAATGCTGCTTGCGGCACATGAACAGTGTTTACTGGAGAAATGCTGCTTGCCGGCACACTGAACAGTGTTTACTGGAGAAATGCTGCTTGCCGGCACACTGAACAGTGTTTACTGGAGAAATGCTGCTTGCCGGCACACTGAACAGTGTTTACTGGAGAAATGGAGAAATGTTTACTGGAGAAATGCTTGCCGGCACACTGAACAGTGTTTACTGGAGAAATGCTGCTTGCCGGCACACTGAACAGTGTTTCCTGGAGAAATGCTGCTTGCCGGCACACTGAACAGTGTTTAACTGGAGAAATGCTGAACAGTTTTACTGCCGGCACACTGAACAGTGTTTACTGGAGAAATGCTGAACAGTGTTTACTGCCCGGCACATTGAACAGTGTTTACTGGAGAAATGCTGCTTGCCGGCACATTGAACAGTGTTTACAGTGTTTACTGAACAGAGAAATGCTGCTTGCCGGCACATTGAACAGTGTTTACTGGAGAAATGCTGCTTGCCGGCACACTGAACAGTGTTTACTGGAGAAATGCTGCTTCCGGCACATTGAACAGTGTTTACTGGAGAAATGCTGCTTGCCGGCACATTGAACAGTGTTTACTGGAGAAATGCTGCTTGCCGGCACATTGAACAGTGTTTACGTTAAACTGGTCGGCACAAAGGGAGAAAGTAAACGCATGTACATCCCTAAAACCGCCAGCCAAGGATCTGTAAGTGAAAAAAATAAGTATGTTGTATTATACCACAATCGATCTGAGTGTGGGAGTCTAACAAAGTATTATACCACAATCCATCTGAGTGTGGGTGTCTAACAAAGTATTAAACCACCTGTACTGTAAAAATGGCCAAATTAAAGCTACATTCTGGTATTCGAGAAACAACTACACAACCAGGCTCAACTTAGAGTCTAAGCTGATAGGATGTTTGTTTGCAGGATCATTATAACATTTCATCTATTTCTCTGTAGGTGATAGAACACACCATGCTCAATCACTCCTCCCTGGGCCATCTGGAGTTTGTGGTGCTGGACACAGAGCCGTACGTCCTGCTCCGCTACATCAACGATGACTGGTTCTGCTCTAAAGTAGTGTTGACCACACCAGAGGGAGACACGGCCAACATCCCCTGTTACCACTGGATATTAGGCAGAGCATCTGGTGTTCAGAGAGGCCACTGGTCAGTATGTTGGTATACAGTATAGATCATTGTGTAGGTTTAGTTTGGGGTAGAACTGCTGTGCCTATGACACATAGCTAAAGGTCAGATAGCTGAATGAAATTTGTAGTTTCAAATCTAATTTTATTTGTCACGTGCCGAATACAACCAGTGTAGACTGTGAAATGCTTACTTACAAGCCCTTAACCAACAATGCCGATTTAAAGAAAATGAAGTAAATATTTGCTAAATAAACTAGACTAAGTAACACAAAAACAATAACGAGGCTATATACAAGAGATACCAGTACCGAGTCAATGTACAGGTTAGTCGAGGTAATTGAGGTTACACTACTTACATGAAGGGTAAAGTGCATAGATAAGGACCAGAGAATAGCAGCAGCATATGTGAATGTATTAATAAGAATAAAGAGGGGTTCATTGCAAATAGTCTGGGTAGTCATAGTTTATTTTGAAGTGTGTGTTTTAGGAGCCATATTTATGGAATAATGGTCGATATACACAGTGGATTTCTTAAGATGTTGACCAATATATAAAAACATGAAAATGATCAACATTTCTGGTCTTTTGTATATTCAATGAGACCTGCCAAAAGGCCATAGAGGAGAGAAAGAAGGAGCTGCAGAGTCGCTGTGAGGTGTACCGGTGAGATTTGTGGAAACATTATTAATTTGTAAAAATACAGTAACAACTTTAAACAACATAACTTACACAAATAAAAACATAATTTACACACAGATATATTGATGTGCGATTGTAATAAAAGTGCCAGCTGGCCTAGTGGTTAAGAGTGCTGAGCCAGTAACCGAAAGGTTGCTGGTTTGGATCCCTGAGCTGACAAGCTGAAAAATCTGTTGAAATGCACTTGAGCAAGGCACTTAACCCTAATTGCTCCGGATAAGTGTGTCTGCTTAACAACATCATTTTTATATAAGCCCCCTCCGTTGAATGGTTTAGGCCTGGGTTCAAATACCATTGTAAATCTTTCAAATACTTAGAGCATTTAGTTTAGCCTGCCTGGAGTAGCAGGTGGGAGGGGTTTGCACTTAAAAAAGAATCAACCCAGTTCTGGTATGATAGTGTGTTGTGTAATAGTGAATGACAGGCTGTGTATCCCGTCTTGATTTACCATGTCTGTTCCCTTCAGTTGGAGTATATATGCCGAGGGTCTACCCCAAATAATGAAAGTTGACAGGGCTTCTGGACTCCCTGATGAGGTCCGCTTCTCTTTCACCAAGGACTTGGAGTTCAAGTTCACAGCAGCCAAAGCGTAAGTTAGAGCACTGGTTCCCAAACGTTTTTTTGCTTACTGTACCCCAATCACATTTGGCTCTGTGTGGAGTACACCTGAAGTACCACCTTTGTGTGAATTTCACCTAACGAATTAGGATCAGATTCCCTCTCAGGATCAGAGTTCACCCTCTCCATTCACCAGGGCATGATGAAAACGATGTCAACATCTATAGTACACAACTTCTTTACACATGTCACAATCAGCATAACAATCAATCTATAATACATTCGTGGCCAAAAGTTTTGAGAATGACACACATATTCATTTCCACAGAGGTTGCTGCTTCAGTGTCTTCAGATATTTTGTCAGATGTTACTTTGGAACACTGAAGTATAATTACTGTCACGCCCTGGTCGAAGTATTTTGTGTTTATCTTTATTTATTTGGTCAGGCCAGGGTGTGGCATGGGTTTTTGTATGTGGTGTGTATATATGGGGGATTGTAGCTAGTGGGGTGTTCTAGATAAGTCTATGGCTGTCTGAAGTGGTTCTCAATCAGAGGCAGGTGTTTATCGTTGTCTCTGATTGGGAACCATATTTAGGCAGCCATATTCTTTGAGTTTGGTGTGGGTGATTGTCCTTAGTGTCCTGATATTGTGTTAGTTTGCACCAGTTTAGGCTGTTTCGGTTTTCATTACGTTTATTGTTTTGTAGAGTTTGTGTTTTGATTCGTGTTACGTTGTTTTATTAAACATGGATCGAAATCTACACGCTGCAGTTTGGTCCGACTCTCCTTCACCATTAGAAAACCGTTACAATTACAAGCATTTCATAAGTGTCAAAGGCTTTTATTGACAATTACATGAAGTTGATGCAAAGAGTCAATATTTGCAGTGTTGACCCTTCTTTGTCAAGACCTTTGCAATCCGCCCTGGCATGCTGTCAATTAACTTCTGGGCCACATCCTGACTGATAGCAGCCCATTCTTGCAAAATCAATGCTTGGAGTTTGTGGGTTTTTGTTTTGTCCACCAGCCACTTGAGGATTGACCAGAAGTCCTCAATAGGATTAAGGTCTGAGGAGTTTCCTGGCCATGGACCTAAAATATCAATGCTTTGTTCCCCGAGATACTTAGTTATCACTTTTGCCTTATGGCAAGGTTCTCCATCATGCTGGAAAAGGCATTGTTCGTCACCAAACTGTTCCTGGATGGTTGGGAGAAGTTGCTTTCTGAGGATGTGTTGGTACCATTCTTCATTCATGGCTGTGTTCTTAGGCAAAATTGTGAGTGAGCCCACTCCCTTGGCTGAGAAGCAACCCCACACATGAATGGTCTCAGGATGCTTTACTGTTGACATGACACAGGACTGATGGTAGCGCTCACCTGGTCTTCTCCGGACAAGCTTTTTTCCGGATGCCCCAAGCAATCGGAAAGGGGATTCATCAGAGAAAATGACTTTACCCCAGTCTTCAGCAGTCCAATCCCTGTACCTTTTGCAGAATATCAGTCTGTCCCTGATGTTTTTCCTAGAGCGAAGTGGCTTTTTTGATGCCCTTCTTGACACCAGGATATCCTCCAAAAGTCTTCGCCTCACTTTGTGTGCAGATGCACTCACATCTGCCTGCTGCCATTCCTGAGCAAACTCTGTACTGGTGGTGCCCCGATCCCGCAGCTGAATCAACTTTAGGAGACGGTCCTGGCGCTTGCTGGACTTTCTTGGGCACCCAGAAGCCTTCTTCACAACAATTGACCCGCTCTCCTTGAAGTTCTTGATGATCTGATAAATGGTTGATTTAGGTGCCATCTTACTGGCAGCAATATCCTTGCCTGTGAAGCACTTTTTGTGCAAAGCAATGACGGCACATGTTTCCTTGCAGGTAACCATGTTTGACAGAGGAAAAACAATGATTCCAAGCACTACCCTCTTTTGAAGCTTCCAGGCTGTTATTCAAACTCAATCAGCATGACAGAGTGATCTCCAGCCTTGTCCTTGTCAACACTCACACCTGTGTTAACGAGAGAATCACTGACATGATGTCAGCTGGTCCTTTATTGTCAGGGCTGAAATGCAGTGGAAATGTTTTTTGGGGATTCAGTTCATTTGCATGGCAAAGAGGGACTTTGCAATTAATTGCAATTCATCTGATCACTTTTCATAACATTCTGGAGTATATACAAATTGCCATCATACAAACTGAGGCAGCAGACTTTGTGAAAATGTATATTTGTGTCATTCTCAAAACTTTTGGCCACGAGTGTACATTCATTTCTTCACTCATAGAATTATTAACATAATACACTTACTCAAATCATTTACTCATTTTTAAAAATCATTCAGTTTCCCTTAACATACTGTAGTGGTGTCACGCCCTGACCTTAGAGAGCCTTTTAATGTCTCTATTTGGTTTGGTCAGGGTGTGATTTGGGGTGGGCATTCTATGTTTTGTTTTTCTATGATTTTGCATTTCTATGTTTTGGCCAGGTATGGTACTCAATCATTCAACGGCCATGACAATTGGACTTCCATCAGTCCTGGAAAAAAGAATCCTACTCAAAACATGTCAGATATTACAGTGTTCCATTTAGTGAAAAAGACACCTTCTAAAGTAAACAATCCCAGAGCCCCTTTCTGGTAATCTTATCATTTTAACCTGATGCATTAATTTAGTCAATAAAAAACCTGTTGTAACAAATCTAGGACCTTCAAAAAGTTGGTGCTGTCTCATCAGCGTAATAGTAAAAACTAACTGCAATCCACTTCAATTAATTGACCATGTTCCATGTAATGGAAACAGATTATTGTTTTAGAATACATTAACTGCTTGCTTAAGTCACTGGTGTTACCTAAACTACAGAATTCAGTAATAATAAGAAGAAATGATCTCTGTATTCAACTTAGTCATACCTCTCTACCAAATTTTACCCACTTCGTCCCTTACAGCCCGCTTGATTTCAACTGCAGCTAATCTAGTTTTCCATCTCAAGACTCAATCATTACACCTTGTATTGAAACCTCAGCTTCTTCAAATGAATAAATATTGCATTATTAGAGCTATAGAAAAAACCCACTAAACATATTACTATTTACATACTATCAACACTCATTAAGTTTACATCAATACTCCTTATCAACGTCTTCATCACTGTCTCCCATCGTAAGGTTTAGAAAATAAAATATTATTCTCTCCTTACTAGAAGGCAATGTCTACCCTAACAATATTACTCTATATTTTGAATACCAACCTCTGCTTCACACTTATTAGATGTCTATTATTATCAGATTAACATGTAGTGCGCAAAATACATCAGCCAATTCCAAAGGGAAAAGATACATTTCGTTGGGATCTAAAATAGTTCACAAGACTCCCAGATGCAAGGCTGATTAGACACAATGAGGGATTGGTTCCACTCCTCCAGGCTCTCTGTTACACCCACCACATCTTGTCTATGGAATGCAGGCTGAAATCTTACTATTTGTTCAGTATATATTTGATCTATTAATATGAAACAAATCTAGTAAATACATAATTTCTCTCACAGTACATGGACCCCAGGTTGAGAATCATTAGGCAACACCGGGAAATGCATTTGATATGTCATAATCTATGTTGGCATGTCCCAAACATACATGTGTGAGATGTGATTCTTCTAGACATGTTAAGGTAATTGCAAGATCATGAGAAGAGGGGAATTTGTGAAGCATGGAATATGGTAATAATGCCAAGAATGACACCTCAGGCTAGGTTTGCCTAAATTATATATATTTTTAAGATACTCAGATCATATCTAAATTTGTATTTCACCTTTCTTGACCTAACAGCAGTTTGGCGTCATAACCGATTTCAGTGGGCAAATGCTCACCTTTGATGGCCCCTTGCATGCTGGAGAAGTGTGCTCTTTTCTTTGTGGATGAATCCCGGTTTCAACTGTACCGGGCAGATGGCAGACTGTGTTTGGTGTCGTGTGAGCGTGCAGGTGGGTGATGTCAACATTGTGCCCCATTGTGGGTTATGGTATGAGCAGCCATAAGCTACGGATAACGAACACAATTGCATTTTATTGATGCAGGTGTGTCTGATTTTGCAGGAGTGTCTGATTTTTGCAATGTTACGTAGATGGAAAAAAGCTGTCCTTGAAACAGTCTTGATATGTTCGTCAAAAGAGAGATCAGGGTCCAGAGTAACATCAAGGTCCTTCATAGTTTTATTTGAGACGACTGTACAACCATCAAGATTAATTATCAGATTCAACAGAATATCTCTTTGTTTCTTGGGACCTAGAACAAGCATCTCTGTTTTTTCAAAGTTTAAAAGTAGAAAGTTTGCAGCCATCCACTTCCTTATGTCTGAAACACAGGCTTCCAGTGAGGGCAATTTTGGGGCTTCACCATGTTTCATCGAAATGTACAGCTGTGTGTCATCCACATAGCAGTGAAAGTTAACATTATGTTTTCGAATGACATCCCCAAGAGGTAAAATATATAGTGAAAACAATTGTGGCCCCAAAACGGAACCTTGAGGAACACCGAAATTTACAGTTGATTAGTCAGAGGACAAACCATCCACAGAGACAAACTGATATCTTTCTGACAGATAAGATCTAAACCAGGCCAGAACTTGTCCGTGTAGACCAATTTGGGTTTCCAATCTCTCCAAAAGAATGTGGTGATCGATGGTATCAAATGCAGCACTAAGGTCTAGGAGCACGCGAACAGATGCAGAGCCTCGGTCTGATGCCATTAAAAGGTAATTTACCACCTTCACAAGTGCAGTCTCAGTGCTATGATGGGGTCTAAAACCAGACTGAGGCATTTCGTATACATTGTTTGTCTTCAGGAAGGCAGTGAGTTTTTTCATTTTTTTTTGAGAGGAATGGGAGATTCGATATAGGCCGATAGTTTTTTATATTTTCTGGGACAAGGTTTGTCTTTTTCAAGAGAGGCTTTATTACTGCCACTTTTAGTGAGTTAAAAAAAGTGATTGAGTAGGCTGCATAGATTTCATGACTAGAAGCTCAAAAGACTAAAAAAAAACGTGTTTTTTTTGTTTTGTCAATTGAAATTTGCTATCGTAAATGTTAGCAACACCTCCGCCTTTGCGGGATGCACAGGGGAGATGATCACTAGTGTAACCAGGAGGTGAGGCCTCATTTAACACAGTAAATTCATCAGGCTTAAGCCATGTTTCAGTCAGGCCAATCACATCAAGATTATGATCAGTGATTAGTTAATTGACTGCCTTGAAAGTGAGGGATCTAACATTAAGTAGCCCTATTTTGAGAAGTGAGGTATCACAATCTCTTTCAGTAATGGCAGGAATTCCAGCGAGATTGCTAAGGCGAACACCACCATGTTTAGTTTTGCCCAACTTAGGTCGAGGCACAGACACGGTCTTAATGGGGATAGCTGAGCTGACTACACTGACTGTGCTAGTGGCAGACTCCACTAAGCTGGCAGGCTGGCTAACAGCCTTGCTGCCTGGCCTGCACCCTATTTCATTGTGGAGCTAGGGGAGTTAGAGCCCTGTCTATGTTCGTAGATAAGATGAGAGCAACCCTCCAGCTAGGATGGAGTCCGTCACTCCTCAACAGGCCAGGCTTGGTCCTGTTTGTGGGTGAGTCCCAGAAAGAGGGCCAATTATCTACAAAATCTATCTTTTGGGAGGGGCAGAAAACAGTTTTCAACCAGCGATTAAGTTGTGAGACTCTGCTGTAGAGCTCATCACTCTCCCTCACTGGGAGGGGGCCAGAGACAATTACTCGATGCCGGCATCTTTCTAGCTGATTTACACGCTGAAGCTGACTGTTTCATCCTAACATCGTTGGTGCCGACGTGGATAACAATATCCCTATACTCTCTACACTCAACAGTTTTAGCTTTAGCCAACACCATCTTCATTAGCCTTAACGTCGGTAGCCGTGCCCCCTGGTAAACAGATGATTCATTTTAAGTCTAATACTACGGGTAATGGAGTCGCAAATGGTGGGTTTTCAATTTCTCAGTGCTAATGGTGGGAGGCTTCGGCGTCTCAGACCCCGTAACGGGAGGAGTAGAGACCATAGAAGGCTCCGCCTCTGACTCGCTGCTTAATGGGGAGAACCGGTTGAAATTCTGTCAGCTGAATGAGCGACCCCGGTTGAGCGTTCCTACAGCATTTCCCTCCAGAAACCATGAGAAAGTTGTCCGCCTGCGGGGACTGTGTGAGGGGATTTATACTACTATCTGTACTTACTGGTGGCACAGACGCTGTTTCATTCTTTCCTACACTGAAATTACCCTCAGCTATCCTCGCCGTAAGGTTGATCGTTCTCCTGTATATTATGAGTACAGCGACTGCAATATATATATATATTTTTTTACCTTTATTTAACTAGGCAATTCAGTTAAATAAATAAATCCTAATTCCCAGTTTGCCCACTAGATAGCGGTAAAGATCACATGACGTCTCCTGGAAATTTTTTAACTAGTTGCATCTGGTTTGGGTCGTGAGTCACTATGCCAAAATTGCTGAACAGATTTTCAAGCTTGACAACTTAAAATGACCTTAGCAATCAGGGCTTTGAAGTTACTGATATATATATATTTTTTGAAAGACAAGTGAAGAAACTTCAAACTTGTTTTCCTATTCACTTATCCTATTGTAAACGATGAGCTAGCTAAACGGAGCATGTGGAGGATGCATATAAGGTAATGTGGATGGATTAGAAAATGCATTGCTTTACAATGACCATCACGGTGTACCCTTTCCATTCATACTAAATACCTTTGGTGTCTTGACCTACATTGCATACTCTATGAGAATGTCCATAGTGCATGATTTATGGCCTTAATGGAGGGGGGGATATTATGACATTGCCAGCAGCAAGATTTGAGTTTGATTTCTGAAAAGACATCGCTTATAGCTTTAAAATGATAGGTCACTATCTATTTTCTGATTATTATCATTTTTTTGCTGGGGGGTACTCCACAAACTCACCGGGCCCTGTATAGGGCGCAAAGCAACTGCTCAGAGTTGACCTGGTTAACATGACCTTTATGAATTATGAAGCCTTTAAGTGCTATATGTGCTTGTTTATTATTAACTAAATGCTTCATAATTCACAAAGTGATGATAGCTGAAGATGATCTCATAGAACAAAACGTATAAGATCTCCTAAGCCTGTGTTTACAACAGGACTTTTCTTTCTGAATTTATACAAAACAACATTCATATCCCCATAGGCTTTGGCCAACGAGCCATGGCAGAGTTAGTGCATACAATATAAGTATCTCATAAGAAGAGGTCTATGCCAATGCTAGCAAGCCTGCCTAGCTGTGCCTATCTCCATCATGTGTGGATAAGATGACTCCAGTAATAACTAAAAGTACAACAATATCCAGTAATGTTTTACCACAAGGAAAATGCGCTTGCTAGCATGAGTTAACTGGCTATCTAGCTAGCATGAGCTAACTGCCTATACTTGAGTAGCCATCACAGTCAGAAAAGGTGAGGAACTCATGGAAATTAAATAGGAAATAGTTACCTATTTCTAACTACTTTCGAATACAAAGACGAAAAAAATATATCCTCACTCTTCTCATTAACAGCAAATGATTGCATCTTATAATTCTATTTACCTGTTTTGTTTGTTATAAGCGTGTCATCATATCCCCACTGGAAACTGTGCGTACGGATGGTCTAAAGCAGTGGTTCCCAAACGTTTTATAGTCCCCTTCAAACATTCAACCTCCAGCTGCGTACCCACTCCAGCACCAGAGTCAGAGAAACTGTCAAATGTTGTTTTTTGCCATCATTGTAAGCCTGCCACACACACACTATACCATACACTTATTAAACATAAGAATGAGTTTGAGTTGTCGCAACTCTGCTCGTGGGAAGCGACAAAGAGCAATTATAGGACCAAATAATAATCATTCATTTTGCTCTTTATTTAACCGTCTTACATATATAACTTTATTTGTTCATCGAAAATTGTGAATAACTCACCACAGGTTAATGAGATCGGTGTGCTTGAAAGGATGCACATAACTCTGCAATGTTGGGTTGTATTGGAGAGAGTGTCAGTCTTAAATCATTTTCCACACACAGTGTACAGTGTACACACAGCCTGTATTTAGTTTTCATGCTAGTGAGGGCAGAGAATCCACTCTCACATAGTTACGTGGTTGCAAAGGCCATCAGTGTCTTAACAGCGGGATTTGTCAAGGCAGGAAATCTGGCAGTGGCTTCTGATTAAATTCCATTTTCACAGAACCGCTTGTTGCAATTTCGATGAGGCTCTCTTGTTCAGATATCGGTAAATGGACTGGAGGCAGGGAATGAAAGGGATGTCAATTTTTTCAGGAAAGTACCTGCGTAATTGTGTACCCAACTCACTCAGGTGCTTCGCTATATCTCATTTGACATTGTCCATAAGCTTGAGTTCATTTGCACACAAAAACAATGATACAATGATAGAAAGACCTGTGTGTTGTCCTTGTTAATGCAGACAGAGAAGAGCTCCAACTTCTTAATCATAGCCTCAATTTTGTTCCGCACATTGAATGGAGTTGTGAAGAGTCCCTGTAATCCTAGATTCAGATAAAAAAACATCACCCAGATAGGCCAGTCGTGTGAGAAACTCATCATCATGCAAGCGGTCAGACAAGTGAAAACTATGGTCAGCAAAGAAAACTTTAAGCTCGTCTCTCAATTTTAAAAAACCTGTCAATACAAAGAAAATCATGAGCTTAGATAAATTCCAGATGTTTTTGTTACGCCACTCTCATTCCTGCTCTAAAGCCACCGTATGTCCTTTTAATATCACTCACTCACGCTCTAGTATTTGAGCATCCCTTTGAAATCTTGCTCTTCCCAATATTATCCAATGTAATATTCTTGCTTGACCAGTTCTTCTCTGAGGCCAGAGGGAAGAAAGAGAGACATTTGGTGAACACCAGCTCCAAAAAACATCCCCCTGGGCACAAACTTCAGTTCAACGTTTAGTTATTTGATTGAGTTGTGAGAATTCAACGTGAAATCCCACAAAATGTGAACCTTGTAATTGGATTTAGGTTAAAAGTTGAGTGAGAAAAGACTAAATCCAAATGTTCCTTTACGTTGATAATATTTTTCAAATACAATTATGTGACAGTGACATCCTTTGTTGAAATGACGCGGAAACAAAGTTGATTCAACCAGTTTGTGCCCATGTTGTTCACTACATCAAAACTACCTGGTGATTTAATGAGACACACCACTGGGATAAAACTGGTTAAATCAATATTCTTTCTATGTCATTTCAACCAAAAAAATCTGTGCTATTACATTGATTCATTGTGGAAAACTGATTAGATTTGCAAAAAGTCATCATTTTAAATCGACGTTTAACATCTATCCAATGACATGGTGACATTTTTTTGTTGAATTCAAGGTTAGTGTAAATCAAAACTAGATGTTGAACTGACATCTGTGCCCAATGGGCCTTTTCTTTCTGAACCTTCAAGATACAGAACAGAGTCTTTAGAACTAGACATTTTTTTAAATGATTTTTATTTTATTTATTTATTTTTTAAAGAAATTTCATTTTTAATTTAACCCCTTTTTCTCCCCATCTTGTCTCATCGCTACAACTCCTGTACGGGCTCGGGAGAGACGAAGGTTGAAAGTCATGCGTCCTCCGATATACAACCCAACCAAGCCGCACTGCTTCTTAACACAGCGCGCATCCAACCCGGAAGCCAGCCGCACCAATGTGTCGGAGGAAACACTGTGCACCTGGCAACCTTGGTTAGCGTGCACTGTGCCCGGGCCGCCACGGGAGTCGCTGGTGCGCGATGAGACAAGGATATCCCTACCGGCCAAGCCCTCCCTAACCCGGCTAGGCCAATTGTGCGTCGCCCCACGGACCTCCCGGTCGCGGCCGGTTACGACAGAGCCTGGGCATGAACCCAGGGTCTCTGGTGGCACAGCTGGCGCTGCAGTACAGCGCCCTTAACCACTGTGAACTAGACATTTTATCTGCTGGGCCAATAACTCCATGCTCTCTTTTTCAAAGTGTTCCTGACAACTTAGTTGTCTGAGCAGAGTCTTTAATTCACACGACACATTAATCATATTATTTTACTTAAATGTTTTGCCAAAAGTAATTAACTACTGCAAACACTACGAAGATTTTAATTAAGTTAAACCAGGTATGTGATTTTGTTGAACATGTATGATGTAAACATACCTGTGAATGATGTCTGACCTAGATTTTTAAAAATGCTTTCCTCATTCCTCTCCTCATTAAAAAAAGTATTTTTCATTCCACTGAATCAGAGATCTCACGAGGACGTTCTTAACTTTTCATAGAAATGGATACCCCTGAACTACAGTGCCTAGTGTAAATCTGCACACCCCTTGCAGTTTTCCCAAAAACTCTAATTATGATGGCCATAATTATGGTATCTTGCACTATATACTGAACAAAAATATGAACGCAACCTGTAAGGTGTTGGTCCATGTTTCATGAGCTGAAATAAAAGATCACAGAAATGTTACATATGCACAAAAAGCTTATTTCACTACAAATTTGGGAGCAAATTTGTTTACATCCCTGCTAATGAGCATTTCTCTTTGGCCAAGATGATCCCTTACAGGTGTGACAAATCAAGAAGCTGATTAAACAGCATGATCATTACACGGGTGCACCCGTGCTGGGGACAATAAAAGGCCACTCTAAAATGTGCAGTTTTGTCAAACAACACAATGCCACGTCTCGAGTTTTGAGGGAGCTTACAATCGGCACGCTGACTGCAGGAATGTCCACCAGAGCTGTTTCCAGAGAATTGAATGTTAATTTCTCTACCATAAGTTGCCTCCAATGTGGTTTTGGAGAATTTGGCAGTATATCCAACTGGCCTTACAACCGCAGACTATGTATAACCCCACCAGCCAAGGACCTCCACATCTTGCTTCTTCACATGTGGGATTGTCTGAGACCAGCCACCTGAACAGCTGATGAAACTGAGGAGTATTTCTGTCTGTAATGAAGCCCTACACCTATTTGAACTCTGAGACTATATAAAACAATGTAGCGATCTAAAACGACTCAGTTTGACCTATTTTGATGCATTTTCTGGGTAACGCAAAGCCTTACATTGAAAGCAATCTATGCAGATAGAGCACAGACCTGAACTCATACCCTCATGAAAAGAATGTCCTTTTCAACATATAAATTCTTTCATATAAGTTCTAGGAATGGATACAAATATTTTACAGAAATTGACATGGAAATATTTTTGACACAAAGGATGCCTGGGACCAACTCAGTGGCATTTAAAATGTAAAATTATGACATGCCAACCCAATCAAGCCTCTTTGGTTTTAAACAAAAAACTATACTTGTTATTGTTCAATTGTTTAATTTTTAAGCTAGAGTATCACTTGAAGGTTGTTGTGATCTGAATGGTTTAGTGGAAGTTTGACACAACTGAAATGAGAAATAGTCAGTTGCCAGTCCCTCACTTTTAGTCATATTGAGAACCAGATCTCCCCTTCTTTCCTTATCCACTCCCATTCTTTTTAAAAATCTGATTTCACCTGTTTTCTGGAACACATCTAACTTGTGCCAATGTGCCTCCCAGATGATTTCAACACAACATATCACCTATCATGTCCTGTTGTTGAAGTGTAAAAAAACATGTTGACCCAGTTTACAATACACATGTGACTATATTAACAACTTTTATCAGATCAAGAGTGTAGAATCACTAATAGATCACATTTAAGTCTCTACATTTGGTATTAAAATATGTCTCTTCAGATCATAATGCGTCCTTTATTTTTCTAGACAACACCAGGATCGTATACGAACCAAGCTGAATTTGTCCAATAAGAAATGCGTGTTTTCGTTTTCCATTGTGAAACACTTTGCTAATGAATACATCCCCAAATTTGGTCAATCGTGGCCATGTTCCTATAACATGTTGCATGTTTATTCAAGGTGTAAATGGGGGCTTAACCAGCTAACAAGTATAGGGAGAGAGAAATGTTTTTAATTATCCCCCTGAGTGTCCAGTTTCCATCGGTCCTGGGAACATTCTAGTGCCGTGAAAAAGTATTTGCCCCTTCCTCATCCAAAACCTAATATTAGACAAAGGGAACCTGAGTGAACAAATAACACAACAATTGCATACTTATTTGATTTATTTCATAAACAAAGTTATGCAACACCCAATGCCCCTGTGGGAAAAAGTAATTGCCCCCTTATACTTAATAACTGGTTGTGCCACCTTTTAGCTACAATGACTCCAACCAAACACTTCCTGTAGTTGTCGATCAGTCTTTCTCGTTGCTTTGGAGGAATTATGGCCCACACTTCCATGCAGAACTAATTTAACCCAGCAACCATTTGTGGGTTTTCAAGCATGAGCTGCTCGATTTAAGTCCTGCCACAACATCTCAATTGTGAGACGAGGTCTGGACTTTGACTAGGCCATTCCAAAACTTCAGCTACACTTCAGCTATAGCTCACAGACGGATGGCCTGACATTCTCCTGTAGAATTATCTGATACAGAGCATAATTCTTGGTTCCTTCTATTAAGGCAAGTCATCCAGTTCCTGAGGCAGCAAAGCATCCCAAACCATCACACAACCACCACCATGCTTGACCCTTTGTATACAGTGTTTGGTTTTCGCCAGGCATAATAGGACCCATGTCGTCCAAAAAGTTGTACTTTTGACTCATCTGTCCATAGAACATTCTTCCAAGAGTCTTGATGTTCATCCAAGGTCTTCCAGGTGTTTTTTGGCAAACTTGAGTCAACTTTTTAGATGACATGGGTCCCATTAAGTAGGATGAAAAACCCTCCTATGAGCAATGCTCATAGCAGAAAGCACAAGCATTTCAAAATGACCAATTCCCACACATTCACCTAGAGTACATAGAGCGTCTCTTTGAGATCTTTCTTATCCAAAGCAAATCCGTTTCCAATAAATGTTTATCTTGAGGCCAGAGGAAACAAGACATAAGAGAGGCATTAGGTAAACACCAACTCTGAAAAACATTTGTATTGAATCCAATGCTTAGTATTGGATTGATGATGTAGTCGCGTAGGAAATATCCCAATTGGGTTGAGGTCAGGTGATTGTGGAGGCCATGTCATCTGATGCAGCACTCCATCACTCTCCTTCTTGGTCAAATAGCCCTTACGCAGCCTGGAGGTGTGTTGGGTCATTGTCCTGTTGAAAAACAAATGATAGTCCCACTAAGAGCAAACCAGATGGGATGGCGTATCGCTGCAGAATGCTGTTGTAGCCATGTTGGTTAAGTGTGCCTGGAATTCTAAATAAATCACAGTGTCACCAACAAAGCACCCCTACACCACCTCATCCATGCTTCACAGTGTGAACTACACATGAGGAGATCATCCATTCACCTACTTCGCATCACAAAGACTCAGCGGTTGAAACGAAAAATCTCAAATTTGGACTCATCAGACCAAAGGACAGATTCACACCGGTTTAATGTCCATTGCTTGTGTTTCTTGGCCCAAGCAAGTCTCTTCTTATTATTGGTGTCCTTTAGTAGTGGTTTCTTTGCAGCAATTCAGCCATGAAGGCCTGATTCACACAGTCTCCTCTGAACAGTTGATGCCTGTCACTTGAACTCTGTGAAGCATATATTTGGGCTGCAATTTCTGAGGCTGGTAGCTTTAATTAACTTATCCTCTGCAGTTGTCACGACTTCCGCCGAAGTCGGTACCTCTCTTTGTTCGGGCGGCGTTCGGTGGTCGACGTCGCCGGTCTTCTAGCCATCACCACTCCACCTTTCATTTTCCATTTGTTTTGTCTTGTTTTCCCGCACACCTGGTTCACATTCCCTCATCAGACTAAATGTACATTACCCTCCGTTTCCCCCATGTCTGTGTGTGAAATTGTTCTATGTGTAGGGTGTTACGCCACAGGTTGGCTTGCACTGGGTTTGTTTGTTTTGTTTAAAGCAGTTCATGTTACCGTGGTTGTGCTTTGTGCTGCTTCGCCTGTGCCTTTGCACCAGGGTGTATATTAAGTTATCCTGTTATCACCCATCTCTGCTCTCCTGCGACTGACTTCCCGGCAACCAGTCACTCACCTTGTTACAGCAGCAGAGGTAACTCTGGGTCTTCCTTTCCTGTGACGGTCCTCATGAGAGCCAGTTTCATCATAGCTCTTGATGGTTTTTTCGACTGCACTTGAAGAAACTTCTTGATATTTTCTGGATTGATTGACTTTCATGTCTTAACTTCTTGACGCTACCTTTCCCGTTAGCGGGATAATTGTCATCAACAACCGCTGAATTTCAGAGCGCCACATTCAAATAATATTACTAAAAATATTTATATTCATGAAATCACAAGTGCAATATAGCCGAACACAGTTTAGCATTTTGTTAATCCACCTGTCGTGTCAGATTTTGAAAATATGCTTTACAGCGAAAGCAATCCAAGCGTTTGTGTAAGTTTATCGATCACTAGACAAAACCTTATGAACACGTAGCATCAAAGTAGCTTGGTCACGAAAATCAGAAAAGCAATCAAATTAATTGCTTACCTTTGATGATCTTCGGATGTTTTCACTCACGAGACTCCCAGTTACACAATAAATGTTCCTTTTGTTCCAAGATTATTTTTATATCCAAAATTCCTCCATTTGTTTGGTGCGTTATGTTCAGAAATCCATAGGCTCGAGCGGTCACGACAACGCAGATGAAAATTCCAAATAGTATCCGTAATGTCCACAGAAACATGTCTAACGTTTTTTAAATCAATCCTCAGGTTGTTTTTAAAATATATAATCGATAATATATCAACCGGCACTGTCTTTTTCAGTAGGAGACGATGGCTGCACAAGCTCATGCGAACACCTGACGCGATGTTATCTTTCTCGCTCATTTTTAAAAATAAAAGCCTGAAACTATGTCTAAAGACATTAACGTGTTGACACGTTAAGGAAGAGATAGGAAAAGTAATCGGGTTGATATCCCTTTAAATGGAGCGAAGGCAGGCTATGGAACATGGAGCTTTCAAAATAGAAGCCACTTCCTGGTTTGATTTTCCTCAGGTTTCGCCTGCAATATCAGTTCTGTTATACTCACAGACAATAATTTGACAGTTTTGGAAACTTTAGAGTGTTTTCTATCCTAATCTGTCAATTATATGCATATTCTAGCATATGGGCCTGAGAAATAGGCTGTTTACATTGGAAACATTATTTTTCCAAACATAAAAATAGTGCCCCCTAGCTGAAAGAGGATAAAGTAATGATGGACTATTGTTTCTTTTTGTTTATTTGAGCATTTCTTGCCATAATATGGACTTGGTCTTTCACCAAATAAGGTTATCTTCTATTTACCACCTCTACCTTGTCACAACACAACTGATTGGCTCAAAAGTGTTAAGAAGAAAGAAATTCCACAAAAGCACACCTGTTAATTGAAATGCATTCCAGGTGACTACCTCATGAAGCTGGTTGAGAGAATGCCAAGAGTGTGCAAAGCATCAAGGCAAAGAGTACCTACTTTGAAGAATTTGAAATATAAAATATATTTGGATTTGTTTAACACTTTTTTGGTTACTACATGATTCCATGTGTTATTTCATAGTTTTGATGTCTTCACTATTACTCCATCATGTAGAAAATATACATTTTTGTTACAGGGTGGAGTATACCTGTGAAATTCATATAACAGAAGTGTGAGATGGACTAATATGTTCTGCTGATTGGAGAAGCTGCTTTCGTCTGCCGGTCAGTCATGGAAATCTATTACTCAAATCAAATCAAATTTATTTATATAGCCCTTCGTACATCAGCTGATATCTCAAAGTGCTGTGCAGAAACCCAGCCTAAAACCCCAAACAGCAAGCAATGCAGGTGTAGAAGCACATATTACTAAAGTGAGACTGCCTGGGTTGTGAATTGACCTTGTACAAGGTAACATTGTTGAGGTCCTTGGAGTAGTTCTTCTAGAAAAACCTCCAGCCCTATCACTGGGTGTGAACACATCTGGTACATTTGACAGCCAATGGACAAAGTTACCCTGGATATGAGTGTGCTAAGAAAATAAGGAGAGTGAATGTGCAGGTGGTTAGATGTGAATATGCAGGGGGTTAGATCTGATTAGAAGTCCAACTTAACCTCTGGTTATAATTACATAGAGTTACCCAGACACATTTTTTATTTACATTTCTTTACCTTTCTTGGAGGAAAGAAAAGGCAGACTCCTTAAGTGGGATGTGATTTGTTCCCTCGGCGGGTGCTGCTGAATTATTGATTCATTATTGTGTGTGTGTGTGCATGACACAGCCTAACCACACACTCAGCGCACACACACACTCCCCCGTGGATACACCTGATAAGTCCCTTAGATTAAAAACGGGTTGCCAGAATCAATAACCTAGTAATCCATCTTTAAGGGTTCTAGAGCAAAGATTCTGTCACGTTCTGACCATCGTTCGTGTGTGTTTTCCTTGTTTTAGTGTTGGTCAGGACGTGAGCTGGGTGGGTATTCTATGTTGTGTGTCTGGTTTGTCTATTTCTATGTTTGGCCTGATATGGTTCTCAATCAGAGGCAGGTGTTAGTCATTGTCTCTGATTGGGAACCATATTTATGTAGCCTGTTTTGTGTTGGGTTTTGTGGGTGATTGTTCCTGTCTCTGTGTTTGCACCAGATAGGACTGTTTAGGTTTTCTTGTTTTGTTTAGGCTGTTCATGTATAGTCGTCTTTATTAAAAACATGAATAACCACCACGCTGCATTTTGGTCCGCCTCTCTTTCACCAGAAGAAAACCCTTACAGATTCAGTAACTCAAGTTAAATTTGACTAAAGTGAAATATGTCAGTGTGTATATGATGACCTCTCTCTTCCCAGGAATAATTTAGTGGCCTAACGTGCTTCAGGAAAGCAGACGAGCACCATTCGTCTTAAAATTATGTAGCAATAATGTCGATAACTACACTCGGAAACGGAGCAAACCAGAGAATGATTATTAAATTATACAAGTGTGTTCTTCTCTCTGGCTCGCTTGTGCCTAGCTTTCACTGTTCCCTCAACACAAGCTGCCTGGCACTCAGTAGATAGCTAACACTGTTCCCTCAGCACGAGCTGCCTGGCACTCAGCCTATAGCTAACACTGTTCCCTCAGTGTGAGCTGCCTGACACTCAGCAGATAGCTAACACTGTTCCCTCAGCGCGAGGTGCCTGACACTCAGCAGATAACTAACACTGTTCTCTCAGCGTGAGCTGCCTGGCACTCAGCAGATAGCTAACACTGTTCCCTCGGCGCGAGGTGCCTGACACTCAGCAGATAACTAACACTGTTCTCTCAGCGTGAGCTGCCTGGCACTCAGCAGATAGCTAACACTGTTCCCTCAGCGCGAGCTGCCTGGCACTCAGCAGATAGCTAACACTGTTCCCTCGGCAGATAGCTAACACTGTTCCCTCAGCGCGAGCTGCCTGACACTCAGCAGATAACTAACACTGTTCTCTCAGCGCGAGCTGCCTGGCACTCAGCAGATAGCTAACACTGTTCCCTCGGCAGATAGCTAACACTGTTCCCTCGGCGCGAGCTGCCTGGCGCTCAGCAGATAACTAACACTGTTCTCTCAGCGCGAGCTGCCTGGCACTCAGCAGATAGCTAACACTGTTCCCTCGGCAGATAGCTAACACTGTTCCTTCAGCGCGAGCTGCCTGGCGCTCAGCAGATAACTAACACTGTTCTCTCAGCGCTAGCTGCTTGGCACTCAGCAGATAGCTAACACTGTTCCCTCGGCAGATAGCTAACACTGTTCTCTCAGCGCTAGCTGCTTGGCACTCAGCAGATAGCTAACACTGTTCCCTCGGCAGATAGCTAACACTGTTCCCTCAGCGCGAGCTGCCTGGCGCTCAGCAGATAACTAACACTGTTCTCTCAGCGCTAGCTGCTTGGCACTCAGCAGATAGCTAACACTGTTCCCTCGGCAGATAGCTAACACTGTTCTCTCAGCGCTAGCTGCTTGGCACTCAGCAGATAGCTAACACTGTTCCCTCAGCGCTAGCTGCTTGGCACTCAGCAGATAGCTAACACTGTTCTCTCAGCGCTAGCTGCTTGGCACTCAGCAGATAGCTAACACTGTTCCCTCGGCAGATAGCTAACACTGTTCCCTCAGCGCGAGCTGCCTGGCGCTCAGCAGATAGCTAACACTGTTCCCTCAGCACGAGCTGCCTGGCACTCAGCTAACACTGTTCCCTCAACGCGAGCTGGCTGGCGCTCAGCAGATTGTCTTTTGTTTTCATTCTTTACCCCCCCCCCCAAGATTGAGTTATTACATTAATTTGCCTGGCTTGTGATATTTCCTCTCCTCCTCCTTTCTCCTCCCTCCTATTTCTGGATACTGTCTTTGGCAGCCAGATCAGCTGCTGTCTCATAATAGAACTTCTGGTAGACTCTGTTAGGCTGACAGACCAAGGCAGACCCCCTGTCTCAAGTTCACCTCAGACAGACAATGACATGCACACATTACATTATTACACTCTGGGTAGGGGGTGGTCATTGGGGGGATGCACTTGTAGCAGGCCTTGTATGCACCACAGGAGAACCAAGAAATGAAGAGCGACACCGCAGCTGTCTTTTAGGCTTTTATGTTGATCTGCAATAGTATTGTGAAAAGACAGGACAGGAACACATCAGTCTCCAATGCACCATCTGACAAGTTGTTCTTTCTCTCTTAGTGTTTTCTCGTACCCATACAATCAAACTCATACATAAAGCCATAACGTATACTATAAAATAATAACCAGTCCTTAATACAAAGAATGTATAATCTTTATTCTTAGACAATAGAACCATACCTGGAATAGTATTGTGAAAAGACAGGACAGGAACACATCAGTCTCCAATGCACCATCTGACAAGTTGTTCTACACAGGAGCATGAAGACAGGTAAAACACATATCCTGTCTCACACCCCCAATACATTGCTAGGTGCTTTCAGTGTTGACAGTACCAAAATACAACAACTCGTGTACAAAAACAATGCAACACAAATAAGTTACAACGTGAAATCGCCTCTATCCCATTCAGACCTTAGAGGACCAAACTACATCTCTCATAATGCAACGCCAGCACCAGTCGGCAGTTTAGCTAACTGTCTGCATCACAGAAAGGCATGCTAGCTAGCAACAGAAGCACTTTTAGCACTCTGTAAACTATTTAAATAACAACAATAAAACTCTGAAAGTTAAATGTTTCAATTGTCACACACTCCTTTATAACAATATCTACAGCATTAACCTTGGGATGTTTTATTTATTTCACGTTATGGACTTCTACAAAGGAGTAATCTGCAACACATACCTTTCTCTCTCAGTGTTTTCTCGGACTGAGGAGAACAGGAGATACGGGTAATACCAGGAGGATAGTAGGTGACACAAGCACCCAGATGAAATACAATACATTTAATGAAACAAAACCCGAAGATGTTAACATCATTCAGCTACTGTAGCTGCCTACCTAACATCAACAGACAGCACCAGTAGCGCAACAATTAAAAATAAACACCAAAAGTAAAGTTCCTGGCGATCATAGCAATCTGACTCCCCCCTTCTGGCTGAACTTGGAATATTCCTGTTCGCGGGCTTTGGCCACTGACCCTCAACCTGGTCGTTCTGTTCTGCATTGTGTACTATTCTAATAATTAGAAGTTTGATGGAATAACCATTTTAACTCTACTACACACTGTATACTGTGATGCACTGTATAGTGTACTGTGTCCATGATTGCACTTACCCAGAAGGTATTTTTTATCAGTCAGTGATCTTGTATTGTATTGTAGTATTCATTATGCATGACTAAACAGAGGTGGATAAATGATTGATTTAAAGATTTCTTTAGTCACTTTCAATCATTTTACATATTGTGGACATCAAGCATATTTTACACCCAATTGTGCACAGACATTTTAAGTGATACCTGCAATGAATCTGATTGGAGAAAGTAAGCTACCATGGCCTTGGTGTATTAGCTATCCCTCGACAGGCCTAGTCCACTATAGATCCCTGTATTTTATAATAGACAGACAGTGTGAACACATGGCCTTGGTGTATTAGCTAGCCCTCGACAGGCCTAGTCCACTATAGATCCCTGTATTTTATAATAGACAGACAGTGTGAACACATGGCCTTGGTGTATTAGCTAGCCCTCGACAGGCCTAGTCCACTATAGATCCCTGTATTTTATAATAGACAGACAGTGTGAACACATGGCCTTGGTGTATTAGTTATCCCTCGACAGGCCTAGTCCACTATAGATCCCTGTATTTTATAATAGACAGACAGTGTGAACACATGGCCTTGGTGTATTAGCTAGGCCTAGTCCACTATAGATCCCTGTATTTTATAATAGACAGACAGTCCTCGACAGGCCTAGTCCACTATAGATCCCTGTATTTTATAATAGACAGACAGTGTGAACACATGGCCTTGGTGTATTAGTTAGCCCTCGACAGGCCTAGTCCACTATAGAGCCCTGTATTTTATAATAGACAGACAGTGTGAACACATGGCCTTGGTGTATTAGTTATCCCTCGACAGGCCTAGTCCACTATAGATCCCTGTATTTTATAATAGACAGACAGTGTGAACACATGGCCTTGGTGTATTAGTTAGCCCTCGACAGGCCTAGTCCACTATAGATCCCTGTATTTTATAATAGACAGACAGTGTGAACACATGGCCTTGGTGTATTAGCTAGTCCTCGACAGGCCTAGTCCACTATAGATCCCTGTATTTTATTATAGACAGACAGTGTGAACACATGGCCTTGGTGTATTAGCTAGCCCTCGACAGGCCTAGTCCACTATAGATCCCTGTATTTTATAATAGACAGACAGTGTGAACACATGGCCTGGAGGTTACTGTGCACATGATACATGTAAAAAAAACACTTGCAGAACCTTCAAGAAGTTAAAAGTTAACTTGTGAAATTAGATAACAGTTTAGCTGAACTGCACTATACTGTAGTGTAAGAATACACATCAGATGTTCATACCCATAGTGGTATGCAGGGATTTAAACACCTTTATGGAGCTCATGGTATCACTACTGAATGCTAATAGACTTAATGAATGAATTATGATGTGGTTATAATCATAGCCGCGGGAAGTAGGGGTGCAGAGGGTGCTGCAGCACCCCCTGAAAAATCAGAATAAAAATCACATATATTTATTATCAATTATTATTATATAAAAAAAGATCACAAAAGTAATGCACTGGGCCTTTAATAGTCCTGTATTAGCGGACCAATATAGCGATCTGCAGCACGGGCAAACCAAAAAAATCACCCCCCAGGGGTTGGTTGGTTGTCTTCTGGAGGCTATCAGGCCTCAGGTTAGATGTCTTCTGGAAGTATCAGGCCTCAGGTTGGATTTCTTATGGAAGTATCAGGCCTCAGGTTGGATTTCTTATGGAAGAATCAGGCCTCAGGTTGGATGTCTTCTGGAAGTATCAGGCCTCAGGTTGGATGTCTTCTGGAAGTATCAGGCCTCAGGTTGGTTGTCTTCTGGAAGTATCAGGCCTCAGGTTTGATGTCTTCTGGAGGTATCAGGCCTCAGGTTGGATGTCTTCTGGAAGTATCAGGCCTCAGGTTAGATGTATTCTGGAGGTATCAGGCTTCAGGTTGGATGTCTTCTGGAAGTATCAGGCCTCAGGTTAGATGTCTTCTGGAGGTATCAGGCCTAAATTTGGATGTCTTCTGGAGGTATCAGGCCTCAGGTTAGATGTCTTCTGGAGGTATCAGGCCTCAGGTTGGATGTCTTCTGGAAGTATCAGGCCTCAGGTTAGATGTCTTCTGGAAGTATCAGGCCTCAGGTTAGATGTCTTCTGGAGGTATCAGGCCTCAGGTTGGATGTCTTTTGGAAGTATCAGGTCTCAGGTTGTCTTCTGGAGGTACAGTATCAGGCCTCAGGGCAAAGTGATATGGGATACCTGACAGAATGACAAAGTGAGGAAAGATCAGAGGCTTGTCACTAACACCACATTAAACACGCATGGAACTCCAAAATATGTTTTCACGGTAACATGTAGGCTTCTCTTGTTTTCTATTGAAGCCAGTTGCTCAGTTTCAGGCCACAGCCAATCACAGCCAAAGTCAGTGACAAGTGAGCAACATTTGAGCTTGTTTGATCTACAGTGTATTGGCATATGTGTTTGGGGGGTTATAGCAACCAGATGATTGATAGTTGTCGTTGTAGTGTGTGGCATCGCTATGGTCCCCACCCACAGTCTGTCATCAGTCCGCCAGGCTCTCCCTCTTCTTCTTTCCATCTGGAAGTTTCCAGGTCTCCATGCCGCTCAAGCAAATACACACCCTCTCCAACCTCAAATACACACCCATACACATACATCTACATGTAACTACTCATACATGCATGCATGTGTGTACACACACACACACACACACACACACACACACACACACACACACACACACACACACACACACACACACACACACACACACACGCACCCTTGACACAGACCCATCCGAACAGTAGGCCTACCCTACAGTCGTGGCCAAAAGTTTTGAGAATGACACAAATATACATTTTCACAATGTCTGCTGCCTCAGCAGTTTGTATGATGGCAATTTGCATATGCTCCAGAATGTTATGAAGAGTGATCAGATGAAAAGTCCCTCTTTGCCATGCAAATGAACTGAATCACCAAAAAACAAACCTTTTTGCCACAAAAGGACCAGCTGACATCATGTCAGTGATTCTTTCGTTAACACAGGTGTGAGTGTTGATGTGGACAAGGCTGGAGATCACTGTCATGCTGATTGAGATTGAATAACAGACTGGAAGCTTCAAAAGGAGGGTGGTGCTTGGAATCATTGTTCTTCCTCTGTCAACCACGGTTACCTGAAAAGAAACACGTGCCGTCATCATTGCTTTGCACAAAAGTAGCTCGGGGAACAAAACATCGATATTTTGGGTCCATGGCCAGGAAACTCCCGAGACCTTAATCCTATTGAGAACTTGTGGTCAATCAAGAGGCAGGTGGACAAACAAAAACCCACAAATTCTGACAAACTCCAAGCATTGATTATGCAAGAATGGGCTGCCATCAGTCAGGATGTGGCCCAGAAGTTAATTGACAGCATGCCAGGGCGGATTGCAGAGGTCTTGAAAAAGAAGGGTCAACACTGCAAATATTGATTCTTTGCATCAACTTCATGTAATTGTCAATAAAAGCCTTTGACACTTATGAAATGCTTGTAAATATACTTCAGTATTCCATAGTAGCATCTGACAAAAATATCTAAAGACATTGAGGCAGCAGACTTTGTGAAAAAAAAAAATATATATTTGTGTCATTCTCAAAACTTTTGACCACGACTGTACAGCACTGAGTCACCTTGCTCTAGTCTTTCAATGTCACTGAAGCATATCACCACACACACCCACACACCTCTCGGTGTGTCCTGGCCCTCTGCCAAGTGTCTGTCAGTCTGTCACAGAGCTGATCACTGCAAATATAGACACAGCCTGGTACTGTGGCACGCCACTGTTTGACCTGATCTGCAAACACTGATACACAGTGGGCAACGTCATAACCAACACTATAGTGTTATTGGAGCAGGAATGTCAACATGTAGTCTGTTGTATGTTTGTCTAGAGGGTTCTTTGGATACAGGTGGAGGATTTGTTAGGGATCTACATGGACTGTGTTTGTACACTCGCCTACCGTTTAGAAATTCAAAGATCTCCGTTCTATTGCTCAGCTGTAATCTATCAGAGTTGTTCCATTGATCTAGTCTAACGGATCCTACCCATGTATGAGTCATGAGTAGGATCCATGACCAACTGAACTGACCAGAAAAAAGGTCCTGGGTATAGGCATCACCGGAGGTTGGTGGCACCTTAAATGGGGAGGGCTCATCGTAATGCCTGGAACAGAATCAATTGAATGGTATCGAATGTGTTTGATGCCGTTTCATTTGCTCCATTCCAGCCATTATAATGAGCCGTCCTTCCCTCAGAAGCCTCCTGTGATAGAAGCACATACATGCCCTCTCACTCTCCCAGGTAGTGATGAAGCTAGTGCCCCCCCCCACCACCATCCCAGCTGTGAGATGGGGGTGGGCACAGACAGACAGACAGACAGACAGACGGACAGACAGACAGACAGACAGACAGACAGGCAATCCAGTATAAAGCATTCCACAGGCCCACTAGTCCTCTTGGTGGGTGGTCCAGGCCCCTGTATTGGACCAATCGCCGTAGAGACAGCTCAGCTACCTTTACAAGAGGCCTGGCTCTTCTGCATTTGTCTCTACCCATGCAGCTCTTCAGTGGATGTCGACGACACTCAACAGGGCCTGCTATTCAAAACCGTGACGGGAGATGAGATATGACGGCTTGTGTTATTTAAATGTCAGACAATATGTTACAATTACTGAACACATTTCATTGGTTCTTCAGACATGTGTCTTTCACAAGAGCCTCCTTAAATATTTACAGGCCACCGACTCGTTCAAATAATGATGATTTACCTCAAAAGACCATGGGGAACCTGGAAACTAATTCAAGTGTTTAATGCATCCCTTGATGTGTAAGGAGTGTCAGACATTTTGTAAAAGAAAGCTCAAACTGCCAACAACCACAGAATTGGCTTTACTGTTGAACTCTGTTGAACTCACTTAAATATTACACTGAACAAAATATAAGTGCAACATGTAAAGTGTTGGTCCCATGTTTCATGAGCTGAAATAAAAGATCCCAGAAATGTTCCATACTAAAAAAAAACGTATTTCTCTCAAGTTCTGTGCACAAATTTCTTTACATCCCTGTTAGTGAGCATTTCTTATTTGCCAAGATAAATCATCCACCTGACAGGTGTGGCATATCAAGAAGATTATTTAATAGCATGATCATTACACAGATGCACCTTGTGCTGGGGAGAATAAAAGACCCATTTAAAATGTGCCATTTGTCAGACAACATAATGCCACAGATGTCTCAAGTTTTGAGGGAGCATGCAATTGGAATGCTGAATGCAGGAATGTCCACCAGAGCTGTTGCCAGAGAACTTAATTGTTAATTTCTCTACCATAAGCTGCCTCGAATATCCTTCTTGATAATTTGGCAATATGTCTAACCGGCCTCACAACCGCAGACCCCATGTAACCACGCCAGCTCAGGACCTCCACATCCGGCCCACCCACTGAGGAGTATTTCTGTCTGTAATGAAACCCTTCTGTTGGGAAAAACTATTTCTGATTGACTGTGCCTGGCTCATCAATAGGTGGGCCTGGCTGCCAAGTTAGTGGGCTTATGCCCTCCAAGGCCCACCCATGGCTGCGCCCCTGCCCAGTTACGTGAAATCCATAGATTTGGGCTTTTCCTTATATGAACTGTAACTCAGTAAAATCTTTGAAATTGTTGCATTTATATTTTTGTTCAGTATAAATCACAGAAATTATAGTTTGCTGACTCTACTCTTGCATCCAGAAATGAGGCGTTCTGATTTAAATGGAATTCATAAGACAGTTGAAGTTGTAAAAACAACCAGGAGCAATGCCTATGAAACTATAGACGAGGAAGCTGCCTGTCACTTTGTCTGTATTAAAGGCCTACTCTGTTTGAAAAACAACAATAATAATGTATCTAGCTTTCTGCATTAAAGGCCTACTCCTTCATTTGAAAAACAAACAGCATTAATTTGAATGATCAAAAATGACTGCAAAATAACGGACTGGGCCTTTAAGAGACAATATTATGCGGTGGCCCAGCCAGCTACGGCAAGCAGAGGCACGGCGGCGGCGCTATAACACTTCATCATATTTGACATCTGAATCACACATGGTGGCAGCCTGCTTTTCACACTGTGCAACCCCAGATCACAGTAGACCGCAAGACTGCCGTCCAAACCACATGTCCAACATTTTTCTACATGCTCAATAATGCCCACCCATCAGCCATACACATGCACACCGCGTACACATGCATGCGTGTCGCAGCACCCCCACCCCTAAACCACTTCCCAAAACTATGGTTTTAATGCATTGTTTGACATAAGCATGTATGGCCCTCTTCTAATGACTTATTGGTCACCCTAAGTTATTAAGGACATCTGAGATTATCTCAATGTATTACCATCTCATAATGATCCTTCCTTCCGGACGGGGAGCTGGTGCAGTGTCCCGCCAACGGCACCCTCCAGAGCTTCAGGGGACTTGTCATCGTGGTCATCGGCCACGCCTTGAAGAGCGCCGCTATGGTGAGAAAAAACACACACGCGTTTAGGGATACACAGACATTCATGCATGAACGCAAATGCACACACATTTAACCTTTATTCATGTGGGAAGTCCCATTGAGACCAATTTCTCTTTTACAAGGGAGCCCTGATTCACAAGTGCATGCATCTGCACACACTCAAACACACGTGTATGCATGTGCACCCTACGCACACACATGCGTGCACACGACACACACACTGTGTCTGCAGCTAGGACGGTTAACTTGCACAATGAGCTATTTAATTGATTCCACCTAAAAGTTCAACAAGCCAGACTGTACCTCCACTCTAAGTCATATGGAAGTCGTGGATTGTTCAATCAGACAGGAGTCCAGTTTGTGTTTCCCCACTGAAATCAGTTCACCTCGTCTATGCTGCGTTCAGCTGTTTCTGGGGCAAAGCTATTTGCTGTCTTCTCAGCATATTTGTGAACTGTAATTGAAGTGAATCACCATTTTTTCCAAATGAAGCATAAAAGTATGATTTGGTTCTGTTTTTCGCTGTACGGAATGATAAATGATAGTCACATTGCTACAAAAGATCATTCTTACTGTTATGGGTTTTTGGTATTCATATGTACTGTATTTCTTATAGATCCCAATTGTGTCAAGAATTGGGATAAGAATTTGTTCTTAACTGACTTGCCTAGTGAAATAAAGGTAAAATAAATAAATAAAGGTCTCCGAGTGAGTGACGTCACCGATTAAAATGCTATTAGCGCGTACCACCGCTAACTAGCTAGCCATTTCACATCGGTTACACCTG